>NW_026729234.1:32500-50000 GCF_030272615.1 Cryptomeria japonica | reverse complement strand
TTATCCCGCGATGCGTCCGATACACAGATAGTTCCAAGGCGGCCGAGGAGCCTCACCGCATATCAATCGGGGTGCGAGGCGAGGGATGGGGCGGGAAGGCCCCAACGGCTAGACGGAAGAGGCTTCAGGGCCACCTCGGAATGCTCCAAGCATCGGACGCGCTTGGGGCGACTACCAGTGCCAACCCCTTATCCCGCGATGCGTCCGATACACAGATGGTTCCAAGGCGGCCGAGGAGCCTCACCGCATAGCAATCGGGGGTGCGAGGCGAGGGATGGGGCGGGAAGGCCCCAACGGCTAGACGGAAGAGGCTTCAGGGCCGCCTCGGAATGGTCCAAGCATCGGACGCGCTTGGGGCGACTACCAGTGACAACCCCTCATCCCGCGATGCGTCCGATACGAAGATGGTTCCAAGGCGGCCGAGGAGCCTCACCGCATAGCAATCGGGGTGCGAGGTGGGGGATGCGGCGAGATGGCCCCAACGGCTAGACGGAAGAGGCCACAGGGCCGCGTCGGAATAGTCCAAGCATCGGACGCGCTTGGGGCGACTACCAGTGACAACCCCTTATCCCGCGATGCGTCCGATACGAAGATAGTTCCAAGGCGGCCGAGGAGCCTCACCGCATAGCAATCCGGGTGCGAGGTGGGGGATGCGGCGAGATGGCCCCAACGGCTAGACGGAAGAGGCTGCAGGGCCGCCTCGGAATAGTCCAAGCATCGGACGCGCTTGGGGCGACTACCAGTGACAACCCCTTATCCCGCGATGCTTCCGATACGAAGACAGTTCCAAGGCGGCCGAGGAGCCTCACCGCATAGCAATGGGGGTGCGAGGTGAGGGATGCGGCGAGATGGCCCCAACGGCTAGACGGAAGAGGCCACAGGGCCGCCTCGGAATAGTCCAAGCATCGGACGCGCTTGGGGCGACTACCAGTGACAACCCCTTATCCCGCGATGCATCCGATACGAAGATAGTTCCCAGGCGGCCGAGGAGCCTCACCGCATAGCAATCGGGGTGCGAGGCGAGGGATGCGGCGAGATGGCCCCAAAGGGTAGACGGAAGAGGCTGCGGGGCCGCCTCGGAATAGTCCAAGCATCGAACGCGCTTGGGGCGACTACCACTGCCAACCCCTTATCCCGCGATGCGTCCGATACACAGATAGTTCCGAGGTGGCCGAGGAGCTGGGGGATGCGGCGAGATGGCCCCAACGGCTAGACGGAAGAGGCTGCAGGGCCGCCTCGGAATAGTCCAAGCATCGGACGCGCTTGGGGCGACTACCAGTGACAACCCCTTATCCCGCGATGCGTCCGATACACAGATAGTTCCGAGGCGGCCAAGGAGCCTCACCGCATAGCAATCGTGGTGCGAGGTGGGGGATGCAGCGAGATGGCCCCAACGGCTAGACGGAAGAGGCTGCAGGGCCGCCTCGGAATGGTCCAAGCATCGGACGCGCTTGGGGCGACTACCACTGCCAACCCCTTATCCCGCGATGCGTCCGATACACAGATAGTTCCAAGGCGGCCGAGGAGCCTCACCGAATAGCAATCGGGGTGCGAGGCGAGGGATGCGGCGAGAAAGCCCCAACGGCTAGAGGGAAGAGGCTTCAGGTCCGCCTCGGAATGGTCCAAGCATCGGACGCGCTTGGGGCGACTACCAGTGACAACCCCTTATCCCGCGACGCGTCCGATACACAGATAGTTCCAAGGCGGCCGAGGAGCCTCACCGCATAGCAATCGGGGTGCGAGGCGAGGGATGCGGCGAGAAGGACCCAACGGCTAGACGGAAGAGGCTTCAGGGCCGCCTCGGAATGGTCCAAGCATCGGACGCGCTTGGGGCGACTACCAGTGACAACCCCTTATCCCGCGACGCGTCCGATACACAGATAGTTCCAAGGCGGCCGAGGAGCCTCACCGCATAGCAATCGGGGTGCGAGGCGAGGGATGCGGCGAGAAGGACCCAACGGCTAGACGGAAGAGGCTTCAGGTCCGCCTCGGAATGGTCCAAGCATCGGACGCGCTTGGGGCGACTACCAGTGACAACCCCTTATCCCGCGACGCGTCCGATACACAGATAGTTCCAAGGCGGCCGAGGAGCCTCACCGCATAGCAATCGGGGTGCGAGGCGAGGGATGCGGCGAGAAGGACCCAACGGCTAGACGGAAGAGGCTTCAGGGCCGCCTCGGAATGGTCCAAGCATCGGACGCGCTTGGGGCGACTACCAGTGACAACCCCTTATCCCGCGACGCGTCCGATACACAGATAGTTCCAAGGCGGCCGAGGAGCCTCACCGCATAGCAATCGGGGTGCGAGGCGAGGGATGCGGCGAGAAGGACCCAACGGCTAGACGGAAGAGGCTTCAGGGCCGCCTCGGAATGGTCCAAGCATCGGACGCGCTTGGGGCGACTACCAGTGACAACCCCTTATCCCGCGACGCGTCCGATACACAGATAGTTCCAAGGCGGCCGAGGAGCCTCACCGCATAGCAATCGGGGTGCGAGGCGAGGGATGCGGCGAGAAGGACCCTACGGCTAGACGGAAGAGGCTTCAGGGCCGCCTCGGAATGGTCCAAGCATCGGACGCGCTTGGGGCGACTACCAGTGACAACCCCTTATCCCGCGACGCGTCCGATACACAGATAGTTCCAAGGCGGCCGAGGAGCCTCACCGCATAGCAATCGGGGTGCGAGGCGAGGGATGCGGCGAGAAGGACCCAACGGCTAGACGGAAGAGGCTTCAGGGCCGCCTGGGAATGGTCCATGCATCGCACGCGCTTGGGGCGACTACCAGTGACAACCCCTTATCCCGCGACGCGTCCGATACACAGATAGTTCCAAGGCGGCCGAGGAGCCTCACCGCATAGCAATCGGGGTGCGAGGCGAGGGATGCGGCGAGAAGGACCCAACGGCTAGACGGAAGAGGCTTCAGGGCCGCCTCGGAATGGTCCAAGCATCGGACGCGCTTGGGGCGACTACCAGTGACAACCCCTTATCCCGCGACGCGTCCGATACACAGATAGTTCCAAGGCGGCCGAGGAGCCTCACCGCATAGCAATCGGGGTGCGAGTCGAGGGATGCGGCGAGAAGGACCCAACGGCTAGACGGAAGAGGCTTCAGGGCCGCCTCGGAATGGTCCAAGCATCGGACGCGCTTGGGGCGACTACCAGTGACAACCCCTTATCCCGCGATGCGTCTGATACACAGATAGTTCCAAGGCGGCCGAGGAGCCTCACCGCATAGCAATCGGGGTGCGAGGCAAGGGATGCGGCGAGAAGGACCCAACGGCTAGACGGAAGAGGCTTCAGGGCCGCCTCGGAATGGTCCAAGCATCGGACGCGCTTGGGGCGACTACCGTTGCCAACCCCTTATCCCGCGATGCGTCTGATACACAGATAGTTCCGAGGCGGCCGAGGAGCCTCACCGCATAGCAATCGGGTTGCGAGGCAGATTATTGGGAAGGGAACCCCCTGGGATGCGGCTCAAGCAGTGCCCAAAGGGACTGGAATGCGGAATCACATCGAGAGACCCAAATGCTATACGAGGGCTCAAATCGAATTATCGATTTGGCCACGACATGGACGCATCGGAACGACTACCTTTGCCGAACCACTCGCAATTGCATCCATACCGAAACCAATAGACATTTCCGTTAGAGCCCTCGCATAGCATTCGGGAATCTCGCATGCCCCTCTAAATCGACCAATGCTGGCGCTCAACGAAAATCCGAGCGCTACCACCGTTCGAGCGCCAGCATTGGTCGAGTTAGAGGGGCACGGGGGAGAATGCTCCAGTCAACACCTCCCCTATATAAGTTATTTGTCCGATTCTCGCACAACCGTAGTCTGCCTCGTCGAATCAAACAACGGTCCCAGATTCCGACTTCCGTTCCGTAGAGACCCAAAAGCTAGATGGAGGCTCGCAAGAAAGAGAGTCGGCGCATAGCAATCGGGTTTCTCGAACGTTTAGGGACCGAGCTCACTTGCGGATAGGGCAAAATCCGCCAAGCAACCCAAAAGCTAGACGGGGGCTCGAATCGAATCGCCTAGGCGGCCACAACAACGACGTGTTGGATCGACTACCAGTGCCAAACCATTCAGCAAGACTAGTCTGTGTCGAGGCCGGATAGAGATTCTCAGAGAGCGCCCGTATAGCATTTAGGAGACCTGCCGCGTCCCTCACACTCGACAAATGGTGGTGCACGTTTATAAATCCGAGCGATCCCAACCCTTTCAAGCACCAACATCGGTCGAGATAGAGGGGCACGGAGGGGGCTGCGTGAGACAACACAGTCCCCTATATAAGTTATTTGTCCGATTCTCACACATCCGAAGAATGGTCATCAAATCGGACAACAGCCCAAACTTCCGACTTCCGTCCCAGAAAGCCCAAGAGCTATCTAAAACGTTCATGGCCGGAACTCGATCGCGGCTATACCAGTCCGCCAAGCAACCCAAAAGCTAGACTGGAGCTCTAGTCGAATCACCTCTGTGGCCATTGCAAGGACGTGTTGGAGCGACTACCATTGCCGAACCATTCCGCAGGTCGAGTCCATACCAAGGCCGCATAGAGATTCACGATGAGCTCCTGCATAGCAATCAGGAGACTTGCCGTGTCCATCACAATCGATAAATCCTGGTGCAAGATTTTTGCATCCGAGCGCTCCAACCAGTCGAGCACCAGCATCAATCGACATAAACGGGCACGGGGGGAGGATGCTCGAGAACACTACCTCCCCTATATAAGTTATTTGTCCGATTCTCAAGCAGCCGAAGTCTGGTCATCGAATCGGGTCAAAGACCACAACTTCCGACTTTACCCACAATGCAAGTCATCGAATCGAACATCGGCCCCCGAGTCGGACTCCATGCGTATGTCAGGTCATCGGACCCAAATTCCGCCTTCCTGCGCATGGCGGGCCATCAATATCAACTCGGTCATCGGACCCAAACTCCGCCTTTCTGCGCATGGCACGCCTTCAAATCGGTCATCGGACCCAAATTCCGCCTTCCTGTGCATGGCGGGCCATCAACATCAACTCGGTCATCGGACCCAAATTCCGCCTTTCTGCGCATGGCACGCCATCAACTCGGTCATCGGACCCAAATTCCGCCTTCCTGCGCATGGCAGGTCATCGGACACAAATTCAGACCTCGCCAATATGCCTACGTATCGAATCGGTCATCGGACCCAACTTCCGACTTCATCCATACTGTAGGGTCTTTGAGGTTGGCGCGGTGCGCTCAACCCGGGGAGTCGACCCATCGAAGCATACACCTCCCCTATATAAGCTATTTGTCCGATTCCCACACCTGTGTAGTTTGCACCTCTGACCAGGACATCGACCCCAACTTCCGAACTCGACTGCAACGACGGCACCAGCGCCTTGGTGCGCACCTTGCGACGCACAGTCCCAACATTCGCCTTCCTGCACATGGCAGGTCATCGGACCCAAATTCCGACCTCGCGAGTATGCCTACATATCGAATCGGTCATCGGACACAACTTCCGACTTCATCCATACCGTAGGGTCTTTGAGGTTGGCGCGGTGCGCTCAACCCGGGGAGTCGACCCAACGAAGCATACACCTCCCCTATATAAGCTATTTGTCCGATTCCCACACCTGTGTAGTTTGCACCTCCGATCAGGACATCGACCCCAACTTCCGAACTCGCCTGCAACGACCGAACCAGCGCCTTGGTGCGCACCTTGCAACGCACAGTGCCAACATTCGCCTTCCTGCACATGGCAGGTCATCGGACCCAAATTCCGACCTCGCGAGTATGCCTACATATCGAATCGGTCATCGGACCCAACTTCCGACTTCATCCATACCGTAGGGTCTTTGAGGTTGGCGCGGTGCGCTCAACCCGGGGAGTCGACCCAACGAAGCATACACCTCCCCTATATAAGCTATTTGTCCGATTCCCACACCTGTGTAGCTTGCACCTCCGATCAGGACATCGACCCCAACTTCCGAACTCGACTAAAAAGACCGCACCAGCACCTTGGTGTGCACCTTGCAACGCACAGTGCCAACATTCGCCTTCCTGCACATGGCAGGTCATCGGACCCAAATTCCGACCTCATGAGCATACCTACTAATCGAATCGGTCATCGGACCCAACTTCCGACTTCATCCATACCGTAGGGTCTTTGAGGTTGGCGCGGTGCGCTCAACCTGGGGAGTCGACCCATCGAAGCATACACCTCCCCTATATAAGCTATTTGTCCGATTCCGACACCTGTGTAGTTTGCACCTCCGCTCAGGACATCGACCCCAACTTCCGAACTCGCCTGCAACGACCGAACCAGCGCCTTGGTGCGCACCAAAAGTGCGCACTTTTGGAGGGCACTTTTGTGCGCTCCAAAGGTGCGCACTTTTGGAGGGCACTTTTGTGCGCTCCAAAGGTGCGCACTTTTGGAGGGCACTTTTTGGAGGGCACTTTTGTGCGCTCCAAAGGTGCGCACTTTTGGAGGGCACTTTTTGGAGGGCACTTTTCTGCGCTCCAAAGGTGCGCACTTTTGGAGGGCACTTTTTGGAGGGCACTTTTCTGCGCTCCAAAGGTGCGCACTTTTGGAGGGCACTTTTTGGAGGGCACTTTTCTGCGCTCCAAAGGTGCGCACTTTTGGAGGGCACTTTTTGGAGGGCACTTTTCTGCGCTCCAAAGGTGCGCACTTTTGGAGGGCACTTTTGTGCACTCCAAAGGTGCACACTTTTGGAGGGCACTTTTTGGAGGGCACTTTTCTGCACTCCAAAGGTGCGCACTTTTGGAGGGCACTTTTTGGAGGGCACTTTTGTGCGCTCCAAAGGTGCGCACTTTTGGAGGGCACTTTTTGGAGGGCACTTTTGTGCGCTCCAAAGGTGCGCACTTTTGGAGGGCACTTTTGTGCACTCCAAAGGTGCGCACTTTTGGAGGGCACTTTTCCTGCGCTCCAAAGGTGCACACCTAGGTGAGCACCTTCGACCACACCTTGTAGCACACCAAACTCTGACTTTCGACTTCATCCGCAATGCAGGGTCTTTGAGGTTGGCGCAATGCGCACAACCAGGGGAGTCGACCCATCAAACCCAACACCTCCCCTATATAAGCTATTTGTCTGATTCTCATACATGCGTAGCCTGCAGGAGCAATTAGGACATCGACCCCAACTTTCGGCTTCTAAACGAAAACAAGGTCTTTGAGGTTGGTGTAATGCGAACAACTAGGGGAGTCAACCCATCAAACCCAACACCTCCCCTATATAAGCTATTTGTCTGATTCTCATACATGTGTAGTCTACAGGAGCAATTAGGACATCGACCCCAACTTTTGACTTCTTAACGAAAACAAGGTCTTTGAGGTTGACGTAATGCGCACAACCAGGGGAGTCGACCCATCAAACCCAACACCTCCCCTATATAAGCTATTTGTCCGATTCTCATACATGTGTAGCCTACAGGAGCCATTAGGACATTGACCCCAACTTTTGACTTCTTAACGAAAACAAGGTCTTTGAGGTTGGCGTAATGCGCACAACCAAGGGAGTTGACCCATCAAACCCAACACCTCCCCTATATAAGCTATTTGTCTGATTCTCATACATGTGTAGCCTGCAACAACGATTAGGACATCCACCCCAACTTCTGAATTCGTCTGCGTTGACCGCACCAAAGGTGCACGCCTTGGTGCTCACCAAAATCCGACTTCCGACTTCTTCTGCTATGCGGGGTCTTTGAGGTTGGCGCAGTGCGCACAACCAGGGGAGTCAACCCACCGAATGCAACACCTCCCCTATATAAGCTATTTGTCTGATTCTCATACATGCGTAGACTGCAGCAATGATTAGGACATCCACCCCAACTTTTGACTTCTTAAACAAGACAGGGTCTTTGAAGTTGGTGCAGTGCACACAACCAGGGGAGTCGACCCATCAAACGCAACACCTCCCCTATATAAAGCTATTTGTCCGATTCTCATACGTGTAGTCTGCAGCAGCGATTAGGACATCGACCCCAACTTCCGAATTCGTTTGCATTGACCGCACCAAAGGTGCACGCCTTGGTGTGCACCTTGGAGTGCACTTTGGTGCTCACCTCGGTGCACACTTTGGTGTGCACCTCGGTGTGCACCAAAGGTGCGCACCTTGGAGCGCACCAAAGGTGTACACTTTGGAGCGCACCACATAGGGTCTTTGAGAGGTTGGCGCAGTGCGCACACCAAGGTGGGTGTTGAGGTGCGTGCCGAGGTGGGTGGGTGCTAGGGTGCGCTCCATGGTGGGTGCCAGGGTGGGTGCGTGCTAGGGTGGATTCCAAAGAGGGTCATAGGGTGGGTGCCAAGGTGGGTTGGTGATATAGTGGGTTCAAAGGTGGGTACTAGGGTGGGTTCCAAGGTGGGTCACAAGTTGGGTGCCAGGATGCGTGGGTGTTAGGTTGGGTGCCAAGGTGGGCTCCTGCGTGGGTGGGTGCTAGGGTGGGTTTCAAGGTGGACGCGAGGGCGGGTGCCAAGGTGGGTAACAAGTTGGGTGTTAGGATGGGTGAGTGCTAGAGTGGGTGCCAAGGTGGGTGGGTGCTAAGGTGGATGCCAAGGTGGTTCACAGGGTGGGTGGGTTCTAGGGTGAGTTCCAAGGTGGGTCACAGGTTTAGTGCTAGGGTGCGTGTCAAGGCGGGTGTCGAGGTGCCTGGGTGCTAGGGTGTGGATGCCAATGTGGGTCATAGGGTGGGTACTAGGGTGGGCTGCAATGTGGGTGCCAAGGTGGGTAACATGCTCGGTTGGTTCTAAATTGGGTGTCAGGGTGGGTGTGCACCCACCTTGCCCGAGGTGGGTGCCAAGGTGCCAGTGTGGGTGGGTGCTAAGGTGGATGCCAAGGTGGGTGAGAAGGTGGGTGATAGGTTGAGTGGTAGGATGGGTGGGTGCCAAGATGGGTCACAGGGTGGGTGCAAGGGTGGGTAGGTGCTAGGGTTGGTGTCAGGGTGGGTGGGTGCTAGGTTGGGTTCCAAGGTGGGTGCGAGGGTGAGTGTCAAGGTGGGTCACAGGTTAGGTGCTAGGATGGGTGAGTGCTAGGGTGCAAAGGTGCCAGGGTGGGTGCTAGGATGGGTCGATGCTAGGGTGAGTGGCAAGGTGGGTCCACAAGTGTCAAGGTGGGTGCCGAGGTGGGTGCCAACTTGGGTTCCAAGGTGGGTGCCAAGTGGGCGACTGCTATGGTGGATGCCAAGGTGGGTCACGGGGTGGGTGCCAAGTTGCTAGGTTGTGTTCCAAGGTGGGTGCCAACGTGGCTGCTAGGGTGCGTGGGTTAAAGGGTGTGTCACAACGTGGGTGCCAGGATGGGTGCGCACCCACACTGGCCAAGACGGGTGCAAGGTTGGGTTCCAAGCCCGGTCACAGGCTGGGTGCTAGGATGGGTGGGTGCCAAGGTGGGCACCAGGGTGGGTGCACCCACCCTGGCCAAGGTGGGTCACGGGGTGGGTCCTAGGGTGGGTAACAGGGTGGGTACTAAGGTGCGTGCCAAGGTGGGTCATGGGGTGGGTGCCAAGGTGGGCACCAGGGTGGGTGTGCACCAACCCTAGCCAGGGTAGGTCACGGGGTGGTTGTCGGGGTGGGCGTCAAGGAGCCAAGGTGGGTGGCAAGTAGCCAAGTTGCGTGCCAAGGTGGGTGTCGGGGTGGGTGCCAAGGATCCAAGGTGGGTGCCAAGGAACCAAGGTGGGTGTCTGGGTGGGTGCCGAGGTGGGAGCCAGGGTGGGTCCCAAGGTGAGTGCAAAGGTGGGTGCCAGGGTCAAGGTGAGTGCCAATGTGGGTTCCAAGGTGCCAGGGTCAGGGTGAGTGCCAATGTGGGTTCAAAGGTGCTAAGTTGGGTGCGAGGTTGGGTGCGAGGGTGGGTGGGTGCCAAGGTGTGCTAGGTGGAAGCCCGGGTGGGTCGGCATCCCATGGGTGTCGAGTTGGGTGCCTGATGGGTGCTTCTTGTCAAGTTTTAGTCGTCGGGACTCATTTCGAGCCTTAGAGGTCGTTTCTTGTCCGGTTGCCCTGTCTTCGACCTGGGAACCCAATTTTGGTCCTCGGGTCCCATTTTTTTTTGTCTCGCATCCCACTTTTGGCCTGTGGCCTTTTCGGGGTCGATTCTCGTTTTGGGCATCAGAGCATGTTTCTTCTCCTAAAACCCAATATTTGTTTATTAAGTCTCGGAACACATTTTTGTTCTCGTGGACCCATCATGGGTCTTGGAACGCATTTGTGGTCCTTGGGTCCCATTTTGCATCCCGAAACTTGTGTTTTGGTGCTTGATCCCTATTTTGGGTGCCCACCTTGCACCAAGTGCGCACCCGGGGCAAACCGAGCGCCTTGGTGCACCGGGGCAAGATCGAGCGTGCACCCGAGGCGCCCCGAACATGCACCAAGGTGCACTCGGCCCACATGTGAGCGCAGGTCGTTGCGCCCGAGGTGGTGTGTGGGCACCGCGTTGCAGACGGGACACTGCACGCACACGACGCCCCGTCCAGGTGCACGCACGTAGGCCGGGCCGGGTGCACACCCGACGCCCTAGCAAGGTGCGCGCACCCGGGCAGGGCTCACACTTGGCGAACGGGGCGCACTTCGCGAGGGAGGGTGTGCACCTCGACGGGGGTGGGTGGCCGGGGTGGATTCGCACGTGGGTCGCGGTTTGCTAAGTACACACTGCGACAAGCTCATAACGGGTGCGATCATACCAGCGTTAGTGCACCGGATCCCATCAGAACTCCGCAGTTAAGCGCGCTTGGGCCGGAGTAGTACTGGGATGGGTGACCTCCCGGGAAGTCCCGGTGTTGCACCCTTTCTTAGTTTTTCGCCGGGCGTCGCAATGCTATTTGAATAAACCTTTTGCCCGTTTGCGTTCTCGTCGGGGCCGGGCCGGGCCGGGGTGCGCTGCCCGCACTACCGCGCGCGCGGGGGCGACACCGAGCGCGCACCCGAGGCGCCCCGAGCACACAGGCCACGGTGCAACCCGGGCGTTGTGCGCGCACCCCGGTGCGCCCGAGGTGCTGCGCGCGCACCCAGGTGAAATCGGTGTGCACCTCGGCCAGTGCGCGCTCGGTCGAGTCGCGCACGTTGGCCAAGGTGCACGGTGATGTTTCTTACTCTAAGGTTCCGCACCAGACGCCCGGGACAGGTGAGCGAAGCTGGGCGGGGCCGGGTGCGCGGCCGGGGCAGGTGCACGCAGCTGGAGAGAGCTTTGGAGCACACCAGAGGTGCGCACCTTGGAGCACACTTCGGAGCGCACCAATGATGCGCTCCATTCAAAAGTTTCCTGAAAAGGCAAAAAAAGTTGAGATTATAGAATTTCCCACTTGAGAGATTGTAAAAAAAAAAAATTTAAAATGAAGGAAACGCGGGTGCCAAGGTGTGCGCGCCCGGGTGCGCAGCCCAGCCAAGGTGTGCGCACCAAGGCGCCCACCCTGGCGAAGGTGCACGCAAGGTGCGCACCCGAGGCAAACCGGACAATTAACCCAACTTTCGACTTCGCGCGCACCTGCGCACCTTGGAGCGCACTTCGGAGCGCTCCTTGTTGCGCACCAATCTTGGGCACCTCGGAGTGCACCATGGCGCCCACCAAGGTGCGCACCCGGGGCAAACCGAGCTCCGACTTCGTGCGCACCTTGGAGCGCACGAAAGGTGCGCACCATGGCGCCCACCAAGGTGCGCAGCCCAGCCAAGGCGTGCGCATCAAGGTGCGCACCCTGGCGAAGGTGCGCACCCGGGGCAAACCGAGCTCCGACTTCGTGCGCACCTTGGAGCGCACAAAGGGTGCGCAACCCAGCCAAGGTGTGCGCACCCCGGGCAAACCGAGCTCCGAATCGTGCGCACCTTGGAGCACACTTCGGAGCCCTCCTTGGTGCGCACCGATGTTGCGCACCTCGGAGCGCACCCGGGGAAAACAATGCAATTAACCCGACTTTCGACTTCGTGGGCACCTCGGAGCGCTCTCGGGTTCGCACCTCGGAGCACACCGAGGTGCGCACCTTTGATGCGCTGCCTTCACCAATTTCCAGAAAAGGCAAGAAAACATTGAGAAGGTGTGCGCACCGAGGTGCCCACCCTGGCGAAGGTGCACGCGAGGTGCGCACCCGGGGCAAACCGGGCTCCGACTTCGTGCACGCCATGCTGCGCACCTTGGAGGGCCATGGTGCGCACCTTGGAGCACACTTCGGAGCGCTCAATGGTGCCCAACCCAGCCAAGGTGCCCACCGCGGCGAAGGTGCACGCGAGGTGCGCACCCGGGGCAAACCGGGCTCCGACTTCGTGCACGCCGCACCTTGGAGCACACTTCGGAGCGCTCCTTGGTGCGCACCAGGGCGCGCAACCCAGCCGAGGTGCCCACCCCGGCGAAGGTGCACGCGGGGTGCGCACCCGAGGCAAACCGGGCTCCGACTTCGTGCACGCCATGGTGCCCACCGCGGCGAAGGTGCACGCGAGGTGCGCACCCGGGGCAAACCGGGCTCCGACTTCGTGCACGCCGCACCTTGGAGCACACTTCGGAGCGCTCCTTGGTGCGCACCAGGGCGCGCAACCCAGCCGAGGTGCCCACCCCGGCGAAGGTGCACGCGAGGTGCGCACCCGGGGCAAACCGGGCTCCGACTTCGTGCACGCCATGGTGCCCACCGCGGCGAAGGTGCACGCGAGGTGCGCACCCGGGGCAAACCGGGCTCCGACTTCGTGCACGCCGCACCTTGGAGCACACTTCGGAGCGCTCCTTGGTGCGCACCATGGTGCCCACCAGGGCGCGCAACCCCGCCGAAGGTGCACGCGAGGTGCGCACCCGGGGCAAACCGGGCTCCGACTTCGTGCACGCCGCACCTTGGAGCACACTTCGGAGCGCTCCTTGGTGCGCACCAGGGCGCGCAACCCCGCCGAAGGTGCACGCGAGGTGCGCACCCGGGGCAAACCGGGCTCCGACTTCGTGCACGCCATGGTGCGCACCAGGGTGCCCACCGCGGCGAAGGTGCGCACCCGGGGCAAACCGGGCTCCGACTTCGTGCACGCCGCACCTTGGAGCACACTTCGGAGCGCTCCTTGGTGCGCACCAGGGCGCGCAACCCAGCCGAGGTGCCCACCCCGGCGAAGGTGCACGCGAGGTGCGCACCCGGGGCAAACCGGGCTCCGACTTCGTGCACGCCATGGTGCCCACCGCGGCGAAGGTGCGCACCCGGGGCAAACCGGGCTAGGACTTCGTGCACGCCGCACCTTGGAGCACACTTCGGAGCGCTCCTTGGTGCGCACCATGGTGCCCACCAGGCCGCGCAACCCAGCCAAGGTGTGCGCACCAAGGTGCACGCGAGGTGCGCACCCGGGGCAAACCGGGGTCCGGCTTCGTGCACGCCGCACCTTGGAGCACACATCGGGGCGCTCCCGGGTTCGCACCGGCGTTGCGCACCGTGGTGGGCACCTCGGAGCGCACCGTGGTGGGCACCTCGGAGCACACCAAGGTGGGCAGCGAGGTGCGCACCTTTGATGCGATGCCTTCACTAATTTCCATAAAAGGCAAAAGAAAACGAGATTTTAAAATTTCCGTTTTGAAAGATAGTGAGAAAAAGGGAATGCTGGTGCCATCTTGAGCCCGCCCTGGTGCGCAGCCCAGCCAAGGTGTGCGCACCAAGGTGCCCACCCTGGCGAAGGTGCGCGCCCGGGCAATTAACCCAACTTCCAACTTCGCGCGCGCCAGGGTGGGAGCGCACCCAACAACCGGGCCTGGGAAGAGCCAATGCGAGAAACCCCACCAAACGCTCTGACAAAAAAAGAGGGGGCGCTCCAGTAACCCCGCTTCGGAGCGCACCCTGGGCAAACCCAGCCAGGGTGCCCACCCCGGCCAAGGTGCAGGCGAGGTGCGCACCCGGGGCAAACCGGGCTCCGACAACGTGCACGCCGCACCTTGGAGCACACTTCGTAGCGCTCCCGGGTGCGCACCTCAGAGCACACCAAGGTGGGCAGCGAGGTGCGCACCTTTGATGCGCTGCCTTCACTAATTTCCAGAAAAGGCAAAAAAAAGAGGAGATTTTAAAATTTCCGTTTTGAAAGATAGTGAAAAAAACGGAACGCGGGTGCCATCTTGAGCCCGCCCGGGTGCACAGCCCAGGTAAGGTGCCCACCCTGGCAAAGGTGCGCACCCGGGCAATTAACCCTACTTCCGACTTCGTGCGCGCCAGGGTGGCAACCGGGCCTGGGAAGAGCCAATGCGAGAAACCCCACCAAACGCTCCGACAAAAAAAGAGGCGGCGCTCCAATAACCCCGCTTCGGAGCGCAGCCGGGGCAAACCCAGCCAAGGTGCCCACCCCGACGAAGGTGCACGCGAGGTGCGCACCCGGGGCAAACCGGGCTCCGACAACGTGCACGCAGCACCTTGGAGCACACTTCGAAGCACTCCCGGGTGCCCACCGGCGTTGCGCACCGTGGTGGGCAGCGAGGTGCGCACCTTTGATGCGCTGCCTTCACTAATTTCCAGAAAAGGCAAAAAAAAATGAGATTTTAAAATTTCCGTTTTGAAAGATAGTGAAAAAAACGGAACGCGGGTGCCATCTTGAGCCCGCCCTGGTGCGCAGCCCAGGCAAGGCATGCGCACCAAGGTGCCCACCCGCGGTGCACACCCGGGGCAAACCGGGCTCCGACTTCGTGCAGGCCGCACCTTGGAGCACACTTCGGAGCGCTCCTTGGTGCGCACCATGGTGCCCACCAGGGCGCACCCGGGGCAAACCGGGCTCCGACTTCGTGCACGCCGCACCTTGGAGCACACATCGGAGCGCTCCCAGGTTCGCACCAGCGTTGCGCACCTTTGATGCGCTGCCTTCACTAATTTCCAGAAAAGGCAAAAAAAAACGATATTTTAAAATTTCCGTTCTGAAAGATAGTGAAAAAAACGGAACGCGGGTGCCATCTTGAGCCCTTCCTGGTGCGCAGCCCAGGCAAGTTGTGCGCACCAAGGTGCCCACCCTGGCGGAGGTGCGCGCCCGGGGCAAACCGGGCTCCGACTTCGTGCACTGCATGGTGCCCACCAAGGCGCGCAACCCAGCCAAGGTGCCCACCGCAGCGAAGGTGCACGCGAGGTGCGCACCCGAGGTGCACACCCGGGGCAAACCGAGCTCCGACTTCGTGCACGCCGCACCTTGGAGCACACTTCAGAGCGCTCCTTGGTGCGCACCAGGGCGCGCAACCCAGCCAAGGTGCTCACCCCGGCGAAGGTGCACGCGAGGTGCGCACCCGGGGCAAGCCGGGCTCGGACTTCGTGCACGCCGCACCTTGGAGCACACATCGGAGCGCTCCCGGGTTCGCACCAGCATTGCGCACCTTTGATGCGCTGCCTTCACTAATTTCCAGAAAAGGCAAAAAAAAAAAAAAAACGAGATTTTAAAATTTCCGTTTTGAAAGATAGTGAAAAAAACGGAACGCGGGTGCCATCTTGAGCCCGCCCTGGTGTGCAGCCCAGGCAAGTTGTGCGCACCAAGGCACCCACCCTGGCCAAGGTGGGTCACGGGGTGGGTCCTAGGGTGGGTAAAATGGTGGGTACTAAGGTGCGTGCCAAGGTGGGCACCAGGGTGGGTGTGCACCAACCCTAGCCAGGGTAGGTCACGGGGTGGTTGTCGGGGTGGGCGTCAAGGAGCCAAGGTGGGTGGCAAGTAGCCAAGTTGCGTGCCAAGGTGGGTGTCGGGGTGGGTGCCAAGGATCCAAGGTGGGTGCCAAGGAACCAAGGTGGGTGTCTGGGTGGGTGCCGAGGTGGGAGCCAGGGTGGGTCCCAAGGTGAGTGCAAAGGTGGGTGCCAGGGTCAAGGTGAGTGCCAATGTGGGTTCCAAGGTGCCAGGGTCAGGGTGAGTGCCAATGTGGGTTCAAAGGTGCTAAGTTGGGTGCGAGGTTGGGTGCGAGGGTGGGTGGGTGCCAAGGTGTGCTAGGTGGAAGCCCGGGTGGGTCGGCATCCCATGGGTGTCGAGTTGGGTGCCTGATGGGTGCTTCTTGTCAAGTTTTAGTCGTCGGGACTCATTTCGAGCCTTAGAGGTCGTTTCTTGTCCGGTTGCCCTGTCTTCGACCTGGGAACCCAATTTTGGTCCTCGGGTCCCATTTTTTTTTGTCTCGCATCCCACTTTTGGCCTGTGGCCTTTTCGGGGTCGATTCTCGTTTTGGGCATCAGAGCATGTTTCTTCTCCTAAAACCCAATATTTGTTTATTAAGTCTCGGAACACATTTTTGTTCTCGTGGACCCATCATGGGTCTTGGAACGCATTTGTGGTCCTTGGGTCCCATTTTGCATCCCGAAACTTGTGTTTTGGTGCTTGATCCCTATTTTGGGTGCCCACCTTGCACCAAGTGCGCACCCGGGGCAAACCGAGCGCCTTGGTGCACCGGGGCAAGATCGAGCGTGCACCCGAGGCGCCCCGAACATGCACCAAGGTGCACTCGGCCCACATGTGAGCGCAGGTCGTTGCGCCCGAGGTGGTGTGTGGGCACCGCGTTGCAGACGGGACACTGCACGCACACGACGCCCCGTCCAGGTGCACGCACGTAGGCCGGGCCGGGTGCACACCCGACGCCCTAGCAAGGTGCGCGCACCCGGGCAGGGCTCACACTTGGCGAACGGGGCGCACTTCGCGAGGGAGGGTGTGCACCTCGACGGGGGTGGGTGGCCGGGGTGGATTCGCACGTGGGTCGCGGTTTGCTAAGTACACACTGCGACAAGCTCATAACGGGTGCGATCATACCAGCGTTAGTGCACCGGATCCCATCAGAACTCCGCAGTTAAGCGCGCTTGGGCCGGAGTAGTACTGGGATGGGTGACCTCCCGGGAAGTCCCGGTGTTGCACCCTTTTTTAGTTTTTCGCCGGGCGTCGCAATGCTATTTGAATAAACCTTTTGCCCGTTTGCGTTCTCGTCGGGGCCGGGCCGGGCCGGGGTGCGCTGCCCGCACTACCGCGCGCGCGGGGGCGACACCGAGCGCGCACCCGAGGCGCCCCGAGCACACAGGCCACGGTGCAACCCGGGCGTTGTGCGCGCACCCCGGTGCGCCCGAGGTGCTGCGCGCGCACCCAGGTGAAATCGGTGTGCACCTCGGCCAGTGCGCGCTCGGTCGAGTCGCGCACGTTGGCCAAGGTGCACGGTGATGTTTCTTACTCTAAGGTTCCGCACCAGACGCCCGGGACAGGTGAGCGAAGCTGGGCGGGGCCGGGTGCGCGGCCGGGGCAGGTGCACGCAGCTAGAGAGAGCTTTGGAGCACACCAGAGGTGCGCACCTTGGAGCACACTTCGGAGCGCACCAATGATGCGCTCCATTCAAAAGTTTCCTGAAAAGGCAAAAAAAGTTGAGATTATAGAATTTCCCACTTGAGAGATTGTAAAAAAAAAAAACTTAAAATGAAGGAAACGCGGGTGCCAAGGTGTGCGCGCCCGGGTGCGCAGCCCAGCCAAGGTGTGCGCACCAAGGCGCCCACCCTGGCGAAGGTGCACGCAAGGTGCGCACCCGAGGCAAACCGGACAATTAACCCAACTTTCGACTTCGCGCGCACCTGCGCACCTTGGAGCGCAC
>NW_026729234.1:2500-22500 GCF_030272615.1 Cryptomeria japonica | reverse complement strand
TTGTGTGCCCGAATTTCGCAAGGCAACCTCCATGGGACATGGAAAAGACTCGAGAAGAGAGCTCGCTCACGGGAGAGAGAAGCCAAGGAGACCACGAGAGTGCTGAGAGTGGGACAGCGCTGAATAGGCGGGAGAAGCCTGCGCGTATAAACGGAGATATATATCCAATTGCAACGAAGGAACGTGCCAAAGATCGAGAACAATGGCAGAAATGCTAGTAACGTGCACTTCGGGACCAACGCATCACCGGAAGACAACCGCCAAACATCGAAAGAGTCGCGATGCTCCGCAACCTACGTGCAAAGCGGTCGCACACCGGGTAAGGGAGTGAGAGCCCCAAACATAGCTGGGCGAGGCGCTCACTCCGCTCTTTAATATCTCGTTAATACCGCCAAGGAAATGGCACAAGCACACACACACAAGCATCCTCGGAAGAGGACAGTTCGAGTGACAGGTCAAATCCAAGAGTTCCGAAGACTACCTCCAGGAACAATCGGGAACAAGACCGATTACAAGTCGTCGAGTCTGTTACTGGGCGAACACGAGATGCGCACAGGAAATCGATCAGCCCTCACAATGGCCCAAGGCCAGAGATCGGACTGCTACGATTTACCCCAACAATCATCGTGCCACTCTTCGCAGAGAGGTGATAGACGCCAACGAGCCCGCGCATAGCAATCGAGGTGTAAAAAGGGCGTTGAAGGCAGGAAGCCTGGACGAAAGAGGCTACGAGGTCACCTCGAAGCGGTCTAAGAATCGGGCGCACTTGGGGCGACTACCAGTGCCAACCCCTTATCCCGCGGTGCGTCCGACACACAGAAATTTCCAAGGCGGCCAAGGAGCCTCCCCGCATAGCAATCGGGGTGTGAGGTTACGGATGCAGCATTGATAGCAATCGAGGTGGGAGGCGAAGGATGCAGAAGTGAGAGCCGAGGGATGTAGCAGAGATAGCAATCGGGGTGTGTGATGCAGAAGAGATAGCAATCGAGGTGTGCGGTGGGAAGGGCCCAGCAGCCAGAATGCATGAAGCGACGGATGAAGCAGTGATGACAACCGGGCTGTGAGGAGAGGAGGGATGCAGCCAAGAAAGCAATCAGGGCTCGAGGCAAGGGATGCATCAAGGATAGCAATCATGTTGTGAGGCGAGATTCCAAAGGCTAAACGTGAGAGGCTGCAGGGTCGACTCAGAGAGGTCTATGCATGTGAGAGGCTGAAAGCAAGGTCAACTCGGAGCGGTCTATGCATCGGGCGCGCTTGGGGCGACTACCAGTGCCAACCCCTTATCCCGCGACGCGTCCGACAAAGAGAACGTTCCAAGGCGGCAGAGGAGGTTACCAGCCGAAGGATGCAGTAGCAATAACAGGTATAGTTCCGCGGCGGCCGAGAAGACTCACCGCATAGGAATCGGGATGCGAGGCGAGGGATGCGGCGGGAAGGCCCCGACGGCTAAACGGAAGAGGCTGCAGGGCCGCCTCGGAATGGTCCAAGCATCGGACGCGATTGGGACGACTACCAGTGCCAACCCCTTATCCCGCGATGCGTCCGATACACAGATAGTTCCAAGGCGGCCGAGGAGCCTCACCGCATATCAATCGGGGTGCGAGGCGAGGGATGGGGCGGGAAGGCCCCAACGGCTAGACGGAAGAGGCTTCAGGGCCACCTCGGAATGCTCCAAGCATCGGACGCGCTTGGGGCGACTACCAGTGCCAACCCCTTATCCCGCGATGCGTCCGATACACAGATGGTTCCAAGGCGGCCGAGGAGCCTCACCGCATAGCAATCGGGGGTGCGAGGCGAGGGATGGGGCGGGAAGGCCCCAACGGCTAGACGGAAGAGGCTTCAGGGCCGCCTCGGAATGGTCCAAGCATCGGACGCGCTTGGGGCGACTACCAGTGACAACCCCTCATCCCGCGATGCGTCCGATACGAAGATGGTTCCAAGGCGGCCGAGGAGCCTCACCGCATAGCAATCGGGGTGCGAGGTGGGGGATGCGGCGAGATGGCCCCAACGGCTAGACGGAAGAGGCCACAGGGCCGCGTCGGAATAGTCCAAGCATCGGACGCGCTTGGGGCGACTACCAGTGACAACCCCTTATCCCGCGATGCGTCCGATACGAAGATAGTTCCAAGGCGGCCGAGGAGCCTCACCGCATAGCAATCCGGGTGCGAGGTGGGGGATGCGGCGAGATGGCCCCAACGGCTAGACGGAAGAGGCTGCAGGGCCGCCTCGGAATAGTCCAAGCATCGGACGCGCTTGGGGCGACTACCAGTGACAACCCCTTATCCCGCGATGCTTCCGATACGAAGACAGTTCCAAGGCGGCCGAGGAGCCTCACCGCATAGCAATGGGGGTGCGAGGTGAGGGATGCGGCGAGATGGCCCCAACGGCTAGACGGAAGAGGCCACAGGGCCGCCTCGGAATAGTCCAAGCATCGGACGCGCTTGGGGCGACTACCAGTGACAACCCCTTATCCCGCGATGCATCCGATACGAAGATAGTTCCCAGGCGGCCGAGGAGCCTCACCGCATAGCAATCGGGGTGCGAGGCGAGGGATGCGGCGAGATGGCCCCAAAGGGTAGACGGAAGAGGCTGCGGGGCCGCCTCGGAATAGTCCAAGCATCGAACGC
This sequence comes from Cryptomeria japonica, assembly GCF_030272615.1. Taxonomy (NCBI): domain Eukaryota; kingdom Viridiplantae; phylum Streptophyta; class Pinopsida; order Cupressales; family Cupressaceae; genus Cryptomeria; species Cryptomeria japonica. The sequence continues at coordinate 19,873 of NW_026729234.1, read as the reverse complement.
GCTTGGGGCGACTACCACTGCCAACCCCTTATCCCGCGATGCGTCCGATACACAGATAGTTCCGAGGTGGCCGAGGAGCTGGGGGATGCGGCGAGATGGCCCCAACGGCTAGACGGAAGAGGCTGCAGGGCCGCCTCGGAATAGTCCAAGCATCGGACGCGCTTGGGGCGACTACCAGTGACAACCCCTTATCCCGCGATGCGTCCGATACACAGATAGTTCCGAGGCGGCCAAGGAGCCTCACCGCATAGCAATCGTGGTGCGAGGTGGGGGATGCAGCGAGATGGCCCCAACGGCTAGACGGAAGAGGCTGCAGGGCCGCCTCGGAATGGTCCAAGCATCGGACGCGCTTGGGGCGACTACCACTGCCAACCCCTTATCCCGCGATGCGTCCGATACACAGATAGTTCCAAGGCGGCCGAGGAGCCTCACCGAATAGCAATCGGGGTGCGAGGCGAGGGATGCGGCGAGAAAGCCCCAACGGCTAGAGGGAAGAGGCTTCAGGTCCGCCTCGGAATGGTCCAAGCATCGGACGCGCTTGGGGCGACTACTAGTGACAACCCCTTATCCCGCGACGCGTCCGATACACAGATAGTTCCAAGGCGGCCGAGGAGCCTCACCGCATAGCAATCGGGGTGCGAGGCGAGGGATGCGGCGAGAAGGACCCAACGGCTAGACGGAAGAGGCTTCAGGGCCGCCTCGGAATGGTCCAAGCATCGGACGCGCTTGGGGCGACTACCAGTGACAACCCCTTATCCCGCGACGCGTCCGATACACAGATAGTTCCAAGGCGGCCGAGGAGCCTCACCGCATAGCAATCGGGGTGCGAGGCGAGGGATGCGGCGAGAAGGACCCAACGGCTAGACGGAAGAGGCTTCAGGTCCGCCTCGGAATGGTCCAAGCATCGGACGCGCTTGGGGCGACTACCAGTGACAACCCCTTATCCCGCGACGCGTCCGATACACAGATAGTTCCAAGGCGGCCGAGGAGCCTCACCGCATAGCAATCGGGGTGCGAGGCGAGGGATGCGGCGAGAAGGACCCAACGGCTAGACGGAAGAGGCTTCAGGGCCGCCTCGGAATGGTCCAAGCATCGGACGCGCTTGGGGCGACTACCAGTGACAACCCCTTATCCCGCGACGCGTCCGATACACAGATAGTTCCAAGGCGGCCGAGGAGCCTCACCGCATAGCAATCGGGGTGCGAGGCGAGGGATGCGGCGAGAAGGACCCAACGGCTAGACGGAAGAGGCTTCAGGGCCGCCTCGGAATGGTCCAAGCATCGGACGCGCTTGGGGCGACTACCAGTGACAACCCCTTATCCCGCGACGCGTCCGATACACAGATAGTTCCAAGGCGGCCGAGGAGCCTCACCGCATAGCAATCGGGGTGCGAGGCGAGGGATGCGGCGAGAAGGACCCTACGGCTAGACGGAAGAGGCTTCAGGGCCGCCTCGGAATGGTCCAAGCATCGGACGCGCTTGGGGCGACTACCAGTGACAACCCCTTATCCCGCGACGCGTCCGATACACAGATAGTTCCAAGGCGGCCGAGGAGCCTCACCGCATAGCAATCGGGGTGCGAGGCGAGGGATGCGGCGAGAAGGACCCAACGGCTAGACGGAAGAGGCTTCAGGGCCGCCTGGGAATGGTCCATGCATCGCACGCGCTTGGGGCGACTACCAGTGACAACCCCTTATCCCGCGACGCGTCCGATACACAGATAGTTCCAAGGCGGCCGAGGAGCCTCACCGCATAGCAATCGGGGTGCGAGGCGAGGGATGCGGCGAGAAGGACCCAACGGCTAGACGGAAGAGGCTTCAGGGCCGCCTCGGAATGGTCCAAGCATCGGACGCGCTTGGGGCGACTACCAGTGACAACCCCTTATCCCGCGACGCGTCCGATACACAGATAGTTCCAAGGCGGCCGAGGAGCCTCACCGCATAGCAATCGGGGTGCGAGTCGAGGGATGCGGCGAGAAGGACCCAACGGCTAGACGGAAGAGGCTTCAGGGCCGCCTCGGAATGGTCCAAGCATCGGACGCGCTTGGGGCGACTACCAGTGACAACCCCTTATCCCGCGATGCGTCTGATACACAGATAGTTCCAAGGCGGCCGAGGAGCCTCACCGCATAGCAATCGGGGTGCGAGGCAAGGGATGCGGCGAGAAGGACCCAACGGCTAGACGGAAGAGGCTTCAGGGCCGCCTCGGAATGGTCCAAGCATCGGACGCGCTTGGGGCGACTACCGTTGCCAACCCCTTATCCCGCGATGCGTCTGATACACAGATAGTTCCGAGGCGGCCGAGGAGCCTCACCGCATAGCAATCGGGTTGCGAGGCAGATTATTGGGAAGGGAACCCCCTGGGATGCGGCTCAAGCAGTGCCCAAAGGGACTGGAATGCGGAATCACATCGAGAGACCCAAATGCTATACGAGGGCTCAAATCGAATTATCGATTTGGCCACGACATGGACGCATCGGAACGACTACCTTTGCCGAACCACTCGCAATTGCATCCATACCGAAACCAATAGACATTTCCGTTAGAGCCCTCGCATAGCATTCGGGAATCTCGCATGCCCCTCTAAATCGACCAATGCTGGCGCTCAACGAAAATCCGAGCGCTACCACCGTTCGAGCGCCAGCATTGGTCGAGTTAGAGGGGCACGGGGGAGAATGCTCCAGTCAACACCTCCCCTATATAAGTTATTTGTCCGATTCTCGCACAACCGTAGTCTGCCTCGTCGAATCAAACAACGGTCCCAGATTCCGACTTCCGTTCCGTAGAGACCCAAAAGCTAGATGGAGGCTCGCAAGAAAGAGAGTCGGCGCATAGCAATCGGGTTTCTCGAACGTTTAGGGACCGAGCTCACTTGCGGATAGGGCAAAATCCGCCAAGCAACCCAAAAGCTAGACGGGGGCTCGAATCGAATCGCCTAGGCGGCCACAACAACGACGTGTTGGATCGACTACCAGTGCCAAACCATTCAGCAAGACTAGTCTGTGTCGAGGCCGGATAGAGATTCTCAGAGAGCGCCCGTATAGCATTTAGGAGACCTGCCGCGTCCCTCACACTCGACAAATGGTGGTGCACGTTTATAAATCCGAGCGATCCCAACCCTTTCAAGCACCAACATCGGTCGAGATAGAGGGGCACGGAGGGGGCTGCGTGAGACAACACAGTCCCCTATATAAGTTATTTGTCCGATTCTCACACATCCGAAGAATGGTCATCAAATCGGACAACAGCCCAAACTTCCGACTTCCGTCCCAGAAAGCCCAAGAGCTATCTAAAACGTTCATGGCCGGAACTCGATCGCGGCTATACCAGTCCGCCAAGCAACCCAAAAGCTAGACTGGAGCTCTAGTCGAATCACCTCTGTGGCCATTGCAAGGACGTGTTGGAGCGACTACCATTGCCGAACCATTCCGCAGGTCGAGTCCATACCAAGGCCGCATAGAGATTCACGATGAGCTCCTGCATAGCAATCAGGAGACTTGCCGTGTCCATCACAATCGATAAATCCTGGTGCAAGATTTTTGCATCCGAGCGCTCCAACCAGTCGAGCACCAGCATCAATCGACATAAACGGGCACGGGGGGAGGATGCTCGAGAACACTACCTCCCCTATATAAGTTATTTGTCCGATTCTCAAGCAGCCGAAGTCTGGTCATCGAATCGGGTCAAAGACCACAACTTCCGACTTTACCCACAATGCAAGTCATCGAATCGAACATCGGCCCCCGAGTCGGACTCCATGCGTATGTCAGGTCATCGGACCCAAATTCCGCCTTCCTGCGCATGGCGGGCCATCAATATCAACTCGGTCATCGGACCCAAACTCCGCCTTTCTGCGCATGGCACGCCTTCAAATCGGTCATCGGACCCAAATTCCGCCTTCCTGTGCATGGCGGGCCATCAACATCAACTCGGTCATCGGACCCAAATTCCGCCTTTCTGCGCATGGCACGCCATCAACTCGGTCATCGGACCCAAATTCCGCCTTCCTGCGCATGGCAGGTCATCGGACACAAATTCAGACCTCGCCAATATGCCTACGTATCGAATCGGTCATCGGACCCAACTTCCGACTTCATCCATACTGTAGGGTCTTTGAGGTTGGCGCGGTGCGCTCAACCCGGGGAGTCGACCCATCGAAGCATACACCTCCCCTATATAAGCTATTTGTCCGATTCCCACACCTGTGTAGTTTGCACCTCTGACCAGGACATCGACCCCAACTTCCGAACTCGACTGCAACGACGGCACCAGCGCCTTGGTGCGCACCTTGCGACGCACAGTCCCAACATTCGCCTTCCTGCACATGGCAGGTCATCGGACCCAAATTCCGACCTCGCGAGTATGCCTACATATCGAATCGGTCATCGGACACAACTTCCGACTTCATCCATACCGTAGGGTCTTTGAGGTTGGCGCGGTGCGCTCAACCCGGGGAGTCGACCCAACGAAGCATACACCTCCCCTATATAAGCTATTTGTCCGATTCCCACACCTGTGTAGTTTGCACCTCCGATCAGGACATCGACCCCAACTTCCGAACTCGCCTGCAACGACCGAACCAGCGCCTTGGTGCGCACCTTGCAACGCACAGTGCCAACATTCGCCTTCCTGCACATGGCAGGTCATCGGACCCAAATTCCGACCTCGCGAGTATGCCTACATATCGAATCGGTCATCGGACCCAACTTCCGACTTCATCCATACCGTAGGGTCTTTGAGGTTGGCGCGGTGCGCTCAACCCGGGGAGTCGACCCAACGAAGCATACACCTCCCCTATATAAGCTATTTGTCCGATTCCCACACCTGTGTAGCTTGCACCTCCGATCAGGACATCGACCCCAACTTCCGAACTCGACTAAAAAGACCGCACCAGCACCTTGGTGTGCACCTTGCAACGCACAGTGCCAACATTCGCCTTCCTGCACATGGCAGGTCATCGGACCCAAATTCCGACCTCATGAGCATACCTACTAATCGAATCGGTCATCGGACCCAACTTCCGACTTCATCCATACCGTAGGGTCTTTGAGGTTGGCGCGGTGCGCTCAACCTGGGGAGTCGACCCATCGAAGCATACACCTCCCCTATATAAGCTATTTGTCCGATTCCGACACCTGTGTAGTTTGCACCTCCGCTCAGGACATCGACCCCAACTTCCGAACTCGCCTGCAACGACCGAACCAGCGCCTTGGTGCGCACCAAAAGTGCGCACTTTTGGAGGGCACTTTTGTGCGCTCCAAAGGTGCGCACTTTTGGAGGGCACTTTTGTGCGCTCCAAAGGTGCGCACTTTTGGAGGGCACTTTTTGGAGGGCACTTTTGTGCGCTCCAAAGGTGCGCACTTTTGGAGGGCACTTTTTGGAGGGCACTTTTCTGCGCTCCAAAGGTGCGCACTTTTGGAGGGCACTTTTTGGAGGGCACTTTTCTGCGCTCCAAAGGTGCGCACTTTTGGAGGGCACTTTTTGGAGGGCACTTTTCTGCGCTCCAAAGGTGCGCACTTTTGGAGGGCACTTTTTGGAGGGCACTTTTCTGCGCTCCAAAGGTGCGCACTTTTGGAGGGCACTTTTGTGCACTCCAAAGGTGCACACTTTTGGAGGGCACTTTTTGGAGGGCACTTTTCTGCACTCCAAAGGTGCGCACTTTTGGAGGGCACTTTTTGGAGGGCACTTTTGTGCGCTCCAAAGGTGCGCACTTTTGGAGGGCACTTTTTGGAGGGCACTTTTGTGCGCTCCAAAGGTGCGCACTTTTGGAGGGCACTTTTGTGCACTCCAAAGGTGCGCACTTTTGGAGGGCACTTTTCCTGCGCTCCAAAGGTGCACACCTAGGTGAGCACCTTCGACCACACCTTGTAGCACACCAAACTCTGACTTTCGACTTCATCCGCAATGCAGGGTCTTTGAGGTTGGCGCAATGCGCACAACCAGGGGAGTCGACCCATCAAACCCAACACCTCCCCTATATAAGCTATTTGTCTGATTCTCATACATGCGTAGCCTGCAGGAGCAATTAGGACATCGACCCCAACTTTCGGCTTCTAAACGAAAACAAGGTCTTTGAGGTTGGTGTAATGCGAACAACTAGGGGAGTCAACCCATCAAACCCAACACCTCCCCTATATAAGCTATTTGTCTGATTCTCATACATGTGTAGTCTACAGGAGCAATTAGGACATCGACCCCAACTTTTGACTTCTTAACGAAAACAAGGTCTTTGAGGTTGACGTAATGCGCACAACCAGGGGAGTCGACCCATCAAACCCAACACCTCCCCTATATAAGCTATTTGTCCGATTCTCATACATGTGTAGCCTACAGGAGCCATTAGGACATTGACCCCAACTTTTGACTTCTTAACGAAAACAAGGTCTTTGAGGTTGGCGTAATGCGCACAACCAAGGGAGTTGACCCATCAAACCCAACACCTCCCCTATATAAGCTATTTGTCTGATTCTCATACATGTGTAGCCTGCAACAACGATTAGGACATCCACCCCAACTTCTGAATTCGTCTGCGTTGACCGCACCAAAGGTGCACGCCTTGGTGCTCACCAAAATCCGACTTCCGACTTCTTCTGCTATGCGGGGTCTTTGAGGTTGGCGCAGTGCGCACAACCAGGGGAGTCAACCCACCGAATGCAACACCTCCCCTATATAAGCTATTTGTCTGATTCTCATACATGCGTAGACTGCAGCAATGATTAGGACATCCACCCCAACTTTTGACTTCTTAAACAAGACAGGGTCTTTGAAGTTGGTGCAGTGCACACAACCAGGGGAGTCGACCCATCAAACGCAACACCTCCCCTATATAAAGCTATTTGTCCGATTCTCATACGTGTAGTCTGCAGCAGCGATTAGGACATCGACCCCAACTTCCGAATTCGTTTGCATTGACCGCACCAAAGGTGCACGCCTTGGTGTGCACCTTGGAGTGCACTTTGGTGCTCACCTCGGTGCACACTTTGGTGTGCACCTCGGTGTGCACCAAAGGTGCGCACCTTGGAGCGCACCAAAGGTGTACACTTTGGAGCGCACCACATAGGGTCTTTGAGAGGTTGGCGCAGTGCGCACACCAAGGTGGGTGTTGAGGTGCGTGCCGAGGTGGGTGGGTGCTAGGGTGCGCTCCATGGTGGGTGCCAGGGTGGGTGCGTGCTAGGGTGGATTCCAAAGAGGGTCATAGGGTGGGTGCCAAGGTGGGTTGGTGATATAGTGGGTTCAAAGGTGGGTACTAGGGTGGGTTCCAAGGTGGGTCACAAGTTGGGTGCCAGGATGCGTGGGTGTTAGGTTGGGTGCCAAGGTGGGCTCCTGCGTGGGTGGGTGCTAGGGTGGGTTTCAAGGTGGACGCGAGGGCGGGTGCCAAGGTGGGTAACAAGTTGGGTGTTAGGATGGGTGAGTGCTAGAGTGGGTGCCAAGGTGGGTGGGTGCTAAGGTGGATGCCAAGGTGGTTCACAGGGTGGGTGGGTTCTAGGGTGAGTTCCAAGGTGGGTCACAGGTTTAGTGCTAGGGTGCGTGTCAAGGCGGGTGTCGAGGTGCCTGGGTGCTAGGGTGTGGATGCCAATGTGGGTCATAGGGTGGGTACTAGGGTGGGCTGCAATGTGGGTGCCAAGGTGGGTAACATGCTCGGTTGGTTCTAAATTGGGTGTCAGGGTGGGTGTGCACCCACCTTGCCCGAGGTGGGTGCCAAGGTGCCAGTGTGGGTGGGTGCTAAGGTGGATGCCAAGGTGGGTGAGAAGGTGGGTGATAGGTTGAGTGGTAGGATGGGTGGGTGCCAAGATGGGTCACAGGGTGGGTGCAAGGGTGGGTAGGTGCTAGGGTTGGTGTCAGGGTGGGTGGGTGCTAGGTTGGGTTCCAAGGTGGGTGCGAGGGTGAGTGTCAAGGTGGGTCACAGGTTAGGTGCTAGGATGGGTGAGTGCTAGGGTGCAAAGGTGCCAGGGTGGGTGCTAGGATGGGTCGATGCTAGGGTGAGTGGCAAGGTGGGTCCACAAGTGTCAAGGTGGGTGCCGAGGTGGGTGCCAACTTGGGTTCCAAGGTGGGTGCCAAGTGGGCGACTGCTATGGTGGATGCCAAGGTGGGTCACGGGGTGGGTGCCAAGTTGCTAGGTTGTGTTCCAAGGTGGGTGCCAACGTGGCTGCTAGGGTGCGTGGGTTAAAGGGTGTGTCACAACGTGGGTGCCAGGATGGGTGCGCACCCACACTGGCCAAGACGGGTGCAAGGTTGGGTTCCAAGCCCGGTCACAGGCTGGGTGCTAGGATGGGTGGGTGCCAAGGTGGGCACCAGGGTGGGTGCACCCACCCTGGCCAAGGTGGGTCACGGGGTGGGTCCTAGGGTGGGTAACAGGGTGGGTACTAAGGTGCGTGCCAAGGTGGGTCATGGGGTGGGTGCCAAGGTGGGCACCAGGGTGGGTGTGCACCAACCCTAGCCAGGGTAGGTCACGGGGTGGTTGTCGGGGTGGGCGTCAAGGAGCCAAGGTGGGTGGCAAGTAGCCAAGTTGCGTGCCAAGGTGGGTGTCGGGGTGGGTGCCAAGGATCCAAGGTGGGTGCCAAGGAACCAAGGTGGGTGTCTGGGTGGGTGCCGAGGTGGGAGCCAGGGTGGGTCCCAAGGTGAGTGCAAAGGTGGGTGCCAGGGTCAAGGTGAGTGCCAATGTGGGTTCCAAGGTGCCAGGGTCAGGGTGAGTGCCAATGTGGGTTCAAAGGTGCTAAGTTGGGTGCGAGGTTGGGTGCGAGGGTGGGTGGGTGCCAAGGTGTGCTAGGTGGAAGCCCGGGTGGGTCGGCATCCCATGGGTGTCGAGTTGGGTGCCTGATGGGTGCTTCTTGTCAAGTTTTAGTCGTCGGGACTCATTTCGAGCCTTAGAGGTCGTTTCTTGTCCGGTTGCCCTGTCTTCGACCTGGGAACCCAATTTTGGTCCTCGGGTCCCATTTTTTTTTGTCTCGCATCCCACTTTTGGCCTGTGGCCTTTTCGGGGTCGATTCTCGTTTTGGGCATCAGAGCATGTTTCTTCTCCTAAAACCCAATATTTGTTTATTAAGTCTCGGAACACATTTTTGTTCTCGTGGACCCATCATGGGTCTTGGAACGCATTTGTGGTCCTTGGGTCCCATTTTGCATCCCGAAACTTGTGTTTTGGTGCTTGATCCCTATTTTGGGTGCCCACCTTGCACCAAGTGCGCACCCGGGGCAAACCGAGCGCCTTGGTGCACCGGGGCAAGATCGAGCGTGCACCCGAGGCGCCCCGAACATGCACCAAGGTGCACTCGGCCCACATGTGAGCGCAGGTCGTTGCGCCCGAGGTGGTGTGTGGGCACCGCGTTGCAGACGGGACACTGCACGCACACGACGCCCCGTCCAGGTGCACGCACGTAGGCCGGGCCGGGTGCACACCCGACGCCCTAGCAAGGTGCGCGCACCCGGGCAGGGCTCACACTTGGCGAACGGGGCGCACTTCGCGAGGGAGGGTGTGCACCTCGACGGGGGTGGGTGGCCGGGGTGGATTCGCACGTGGGTCGCGGTTTGCTAAGTACACACTGCGACAAGCTCATAACGGGTGCGATCATACCAGCGTTAGTGCACCGGATCCCATCAGAACTCCGCAGTTAAGCGCGCTTGGGCCGGAGTAGTACTGGGATGGGTGACCTCCCGGAAAGTCCCGGTGTTGCACCCTTTCTTAGTTTTTCGCCGGGCGTCGCAATGCTATTTGAATAAACCTTTTGCCCGTTTGCGTTCTCGTCGGGGCCGGGCCGGGCCGGGGTGCGCTGCCCGCACTACCGCGCGCGCGGGGGCGACACCGAGCGCGCACCCGAGGCGCCCCGAGCACACAGGCCACGGTGCAACCCGGGCGTTGTGCGCGCACCCCGGTGCGCCCGAGGTGCTGCGCGCGCACCCAGGTGAAATCGGTGTGCACCTCGGCCAGTGCGCGCTCGGTCGAGTCGCGCACGTTGGCCAAGGTGCACGGTGATGTTTCTTACTCTAAGGTTCCGCACCAGACGCCCGGGACAGGTGAGCGAAGCTGGGCGGGGCCGGGTGCGCGGCCGGGGCAGGTGCACGCAGCTGGAGAGAGCTTTGGAGCACACCAGAGGTGCGCACCTTGGAGCACACTTCGGAGCGCACCAATGATGCGCTCCATTCAAAAGTTTCCTGAAAAGGCAAAAAAAGTTGAGATTATAGAATTTCCCACTTGAGAGATTGTAAAAAAAAAAAATTTAAAATGAAGGAAACGCGGGTGCCAAGGTGTGCGCGCCCGGGTGCGCAGCCCAGCCAAGGTGTGCGCACCAAGGCGCCCACCCTGGCGAAGGTGCACGCAAGGTGCGCACCCGAGGCAAACCGGACAATTAACCCAACTTTCGACTTCGCGCGCACCTGCGCACCTTGGAGCGCACTTCGGAGCGCTCCTTGTTGCGCACCAATCTTGGGCACCTCGGAGTGCACCATGGCGCCCACCAAGGTGCGCACCCGGGGCAAACCGAGCTCCGACTTCGTGCGCACCTTGGAGCGCACGAAAGGTGCGCACCATGGCGCCCACCAAGGTGCGCAGCCCAGCCAAGGCGTGCGCATCAAGGTGCGCACCCTGGCGAAGGTGCGCACCCGGGGCAAACCGAGCTCCGACTTCGTGCGCACCTTGGAGCGCACAAAGGGTGCGCAACCCAGCCAAGGTGTGCGCACCCCGGGCAAACCGAGCTCCGAATCGTGCGCACCTTGGAGCACACTTCGGAGCCCTCCTTGGTGCGCACCGATGTTGCGCACCTCGGAGCGCACCCGGGGAAAACAATGCAATTAACCCGACTTTCGACTTCGTGGGCACCTCGGAGCGCTCTCGGGTTCGCACCTCGGAGCACACCGAGGTGCGCACCTTTGATGCGCTGCCTTCACCAATTTCCAGAAAAGGCAAGAAAACATTGAGAAGGTGTGCGCACCGAGGTGCCCACCCTGGCGAAGGTGCACGCGAGGTGCGCACCCGGGGCAAACCGGGCTCCGACTTCGTGCACGCCATGCTGCGCACCTTGGAGGGCCATGGTGCGCACCTTGGAGCACACTTCGGAGCGCTCAATGGTGCCCAACCCAGCCAAGGTGCCCACCGCGGCGAAGGTGCACGCGAGGTGCGCACCCGGGGCAAACCGGGCTCCGACTTCGTGCACGCCGCACCTTGGAGCACACTTCGGAGCGCTCCTTGGTGCGCACCAGGGCGCGCAACCCAGCCGAGGTGCCCACCCCGGCGAAGGTGCACGCGGGGTGCGCACCCGAGGCAAACCGGGCTCCGACTTCGTGCACGCCATGGTGCCCACCGCGGCGAAGGTGCACGCGAGGTGCGCACCCGGGGCAAACCGGGCTCCGACTTCGTGCACGCCGCACCTTGGAGCACACTTCGGAGCGCTCCTTGGTGCGCACCAGGGCGCGCAACCCAGCCGAGGTGCCCACCCCGGCGAAGGTGCACGCGAGGTGCGCACCCGGGGCAAACCGGGCTCCGACTTCGTGCACGCCATGGTGCCCACCGCGGCGAAGGTGCACGCGAGGTGCGCACCCGGGGCAAACCGGGCTCCGACTTCGTGCACGCCGCACCTTGGAGCACACTTCGGAGCGCTCCTTGGTGCGCACCATGGTGCCCACCAGGGCGCGCAACCCCGCCGAAGGTGCACGCGAGGTGCGCACCCGGGGCAAACCGGGCTCCGACTTCGTGCACGCCGCACCTTGGAGCACACTTCGGAGCGCTCCTTGGTGCGCACCAGGGCGCGCAACCCCGCCGAAGGTGCACGCGAGGTGCGCACCCGGGGCAAACCGGGCTCCGACTTCGTGCACGCCATGGTGCGCACCAGGGTGCCCACCGCGGCGAAGGTGCGCACCCGGGGCAAACCGGGCTCCGACTTCGTGCACGCCGCACCTTGGAGCACACTTCGGAGCGCTCCTTGGTGCGCACCAGGGCGCGCAACCCAGCCGAGGTGCCCACCCCGGCGAAGGTGCACGCGAGGTGCGCACCCGGGGCAAACCGGGCTCCGACTTCGTGCACGCCATGGTGCCCACCGCGGCGAAGGTGCGCACCCGGGGCAAACCGGGCTAGGACTTCGTGCACGCCGCACCTTGGAGCACACTTCGGAGCGCTCCTTGGTGCGCACCATGGTGCCCACCAGGCCGCGCAACCCAGCCAAGGTGTGCGCACCAAGGTGCACGCGAGGTGCGCACCCGGGGCAAACCGGGGTCCGGCTTCGTGCACGCCGCACCTTGGAGCACACATCGGGGCGCTCCCGGGTTCGCACCGGCGTTGCGCACCGTGGTGGGCACCTCGGAGCGCACCGTGGTGGGCACCTCGGAGCACACCAAGGTGGGCAGCGAGGTGCGCACCTTTGATGCGATGCCTTCACTAATTTCCATAAAAGGCAAAAGAAAACGAGATTTTAAAATTTCCGTTTTGAAAGATAGTGAGAAAAAGGGAATGCTGGTGCCATCTTGAGCCCGCCCTGGTGCGCAGCCCAGCCAAGGTGTGCGCACCAAGGTGCCCACCCTGGCGAAGGTGCGCGCCCGGGCAATTAACCCAACTTCCAACTTCGCGCGCGCCAGGGTGGGAGCGCACCCAACAACCGGGCCTGGGAAGAGCCAATGCGAGAAACCCCACCAAACGCTCTGACAAAAAAAGAGGGGGCGCTCCAGTAACCCCGCTTCGGAGCGCACCCTGGGCAAACCCAGCCAGGGTGCCCACCCCGGCCAAGGTGCAGGCGAGGTGCGCACCCGGGGCAAACCGGGCTCCGACAACGTGCACGCCGCACCTTGGAGCACACTTCGTAGCGCTCCCGGGTGCGCACCTCAGAGCACACCAAGGTGGGCAGCGAGGTGCGCACCTTTGATGCGCTGCCTTCACTAATTTCCAGAAAAGGCAAAAAAAAGAGGAGATTTTAAAATTTCCGTTTTGAAAGATAGTGAAAAAAACGGAACGCGGGTGCCATCTTGAGCCCGCCCGGGTGCACAGCCCAGGTAAGGTGCCCACCCTGGCAAAGGTGCGCACCCGGGCAATTAACCCTACTTCCGACTTCGTGCGCGCCAGGGTGGCAACCGGGCCTGGGAAGAGCCAATGCGAGAAACCCCACCAAACGCTCCGACAAAAAAAGAGGCGGCGCTCCAATAACCCCGCTTCGGAGCGCAGCCGGGGCAAACCCAGCCAAGGTGCCCACCCCGACGAAGGTGCACGCGAGGTGCGCACCCGGGGCAAACCGGGCTCCGACAACGTGCACGCAGCACCTTGGAGCACACTTCGAAGCACTCCCGGGTGCCCACCGGCGTTGCGCACCGTGGTGGGCAGCGAGGTGCGCACCTTTGATGCGCTGCCTTCACTAATTTCCAGAAAAGGCAAAAAAAAATGAGATTTTAAAATTTCCGTTTTGAAAGATAGTGAAAAAAAACGGAACGCGGGTGCCATCTTGAGCCCGCCCTGGTGCGCAGCCCAGGCAAGGCATGCGCACCAAGGTGCCCACCCGCGGTGCACACCCGGGGCAAACCGGGCTCCGACTTCGTGCAGGCCGCACCTTGGAGCACACTTCGGAGCGCTCCTTGGTGCGCACCATGGTGCCCACCAGGGCGCACCCGGGGCAAACCGGGCTCCGACTTCGTGCACGCCGCACCTTGGAGCACACATCGGAGCGCTCCCAGGTTCGCACCAGCGTTGCGCACCTTTGATGCGCTGCCTTCACTAATTTCCAGAAAAGGCAAAAAAAAACGATATTTTAAAATTTCCGTTCTGAAAGATAGTGAAAAAAACGGAACGCGGGTGCCATCTTGAGCCCTTCCTGGTGCGCAGCCCAGGCAAGTTGTGCGCACCAAGGTGCCCACCCTGGCGGAGGTGCGCGCCCGGGGCAAACCGGGCTCCGACTTCGTGCACTGCATGGTGCCCACCAAGGCGCGCAACCCAGCCAAGGTGCCCACCGCAGCGAAGGTGCACGCGAGGTGCGCACCCGAGGTGCACACCCGGGGCAAACCGAGCTCCGACTTCGTGCACGCCGCACCTTGGAGCACACTTCAGAGCGCTCCTTGGTGCGCACCAGGGCGCGCAACCCAGCCAAGGTGCTCACCCCGGCGAAGGTGCACGCGAGGTGCGCACCCGGGGCAAGCCGGGCTCGGACTTCGTGCACGCCGCACCTTGGAGCACACATCGGAGCGCTCCCGGGTTCGCACCAGCATTGCGCACCTTTGATGCGCTGCCTTCACTAATTTCCAGAAAAGGCAAAAAAAAAAAAAAAAACGAGATTTTAAAATTTCCGTTTTGAAAGATAGTGAAAAAAACGGAACGCGGGTGCCATCTTGAGCCCGCCCTGGTGTGCAGCCCAGGCAAGTTGTGCGCACCAAGGCACCCACCCTGGCCAAGGTGGGTCACGGGGTGGGTCCTAGGGTGGGTAACGGGGTGGGTACTAAGGTGCGTGCCAAGGTGGGTCATGGGGTGGGTGCCAAGGTGGGCACCAGGGTGGGTGTGCACCAACCCTAGCCAGGGTAGGTCACGGGGTGGTTGTCGGGGTGGGCGTCAAGGAGCCAAGGTGGGTGGCAAGTAGCCAAGTTGCGTGCCAAGGTGGGTGTCGGGGTGGGTGCCAAGGATCCAAGGTGGGTGCCAAGGAACCAAGGTGGGTGTCTGGGTGGGTGCCGAGGTGGGAGCCAGGGTGGGTCCCAAGGTGAGTGCAAAGGTGGGTGCCAGGGTCAAGGTGAGTGCCAATGTGGGTTCCAAGGTGCCAGGGTCAGGGTGAGTGCCAATGTGGGTTCAAAGGTGCTAAGTTGGGTGCGAGGTTGGGTGCGAGGGTGGGTGGGTGCCAAGGTGTGCTAGGTGGAAGCCCGGGTGGGTCGGCATCCCATGGGTGTCGAGTTGGGTGCCTGATGGGTGCTTCTTGTCAAGTTTTAGTCGTCGGGACTCATTTCGAGCCTTAGAGGTCGTTTCTTGTCCGGTTGCCCTGTCTTCGACCTGGGAACCCAATTTTGGTCCTCGGGTCCCATTTTTTTTTGTCTCGCATCCCACTTTTGGCCTGTGGCCTTTTCGGGGTCGATTCTCGTTTTGGGCATCAGAGCATGTTTCTTCTCCTAAAACCCAATATTTGTTTATTAAGTCTCGGAACACATTTTTGTTCTCGTGGACCCATCATGGGTCTTGGAACGCATTTGTGGTCCTTGGGTCCCATTTTGCATCCCGAAACTTGTGTTTTGGTGCTTGATCCCTATTTTGGGTGCCCACCTTGCACCAAGTGCGCACCCGGGGCAAACCGAGCGCCTTGGTGCACCGGGGCAAGATCGAGCGTGCACCCGAGGCGCCCCGAACATGCACCAAGGTGCACTCGGCCCACATGTGAGCGCAGGTCGTTGCGCCCGAGGTGGTGTGTGGGCACCGCGTTGCAGACGGGACACTGCACGCACACGACGCCCCGTCCAGGTGCACGCACGTAGGCCGGGCCGGGTGCACACCCGACGCCCTAGCAAGGTGCGCGCACCCGGGCAGGGCTCACACTTGGCGAACGGGGCGCACTTCGCGAGGGAGGGTGTGCACCTCGACGGGGGTGGGTGGCCGGGGTGGATTCGCACGTGGGTCGCGGTTTGCTAAGTACACACTGCGACAAGCTCATAACGGGTGCGATCATACCAGCGTTAGTGCACCGGATCCCATCAGAACTCCGCAGTTAAGCGCGCTTGGGCCGGAGTAGTACTGGGATGGGTGACCTCCCGGGAAGTCCCGGTGTTGCACCCTTTTTTAGTTTTTCGCCGGGCGTCGCAATGCTATTTGAATAAACCTTTTGCCCGTTTGCGTTCTCGTCGGGGCCGGGCCGGGCCGGGGTGCGCTGCCCGCACTACCGCGCGCGCGGGGGCGACACCGAGCGCGCACCCGAGGCGCCCCGAGCACACAGGCCACGGTGCAACCCGGGCGTTGTGCGCGCACCCCGGTGCGCCCGAGGTGCTGCGCGCGCACCCAGGTGAAATCGGTGTGCACCTCGGCCAGTGCGCGCTCGGTCGAGTCGCGCACGTTGGCCAAGGTGCACGGTGATGTTTCTTACTCTAAGGTTCCGCACCAGACGCCCGGGACAGGTGAGCGAAGCTGGGCGGGGCCGGGTGCGCGGCCGGGGCAGGTGCACGCAGCTAGAGAGAGCTTTGGAGCACACCAGAGGTGCGCACCTTGGAGCACACTTCGGAGCGCACCAATGATGCGCTCCATTCAAAAGTTTCCTGAAAAGGCAAAAAAAGTTGAGATTATAGAATTTCCCACTTGAGAGATTGTAAAAAAAAAAAATTTAAAATGAAGGAAACGCGGGTGCCAAGGTGTGCGCGCCCGGGTGCGCAGCCCAGCCAAGGTGTGCGCACCAAGGCGCCCACCCTGGCGAAGGTGCACGCAAGGTGCGCACCCGAGGCAAACCGGACAATTAACCCAACTTTCGACTTCGCGCGCACCTGCGCACCTTGGAGCGCACTTCGGAGCGCTCCTTGGTGCGCACCAATCTTGGGCACCTCGGAGTGCACCATGGCGCCCACCAAGGTGCGCACCCGGGGCAAACCGAGCTCCGACTTCGTGCGCACCTTGGAGCGCACGAAAGGTGCGCACCATGGCGCCCACCAAGGTGCGCAGCCCAGCCAAGGCGTGCGCATCAAGGTGCGCACCCTGGCGAAGGTGCGCACTCCGGGGCAAACCGAGCTCCGACTTCGTGCGCACCTTGGAGCGCACAAAGGGTGCGCAACCCAGCCAAGGTGTGCGCACCCCGGGCAAACCGAGCTCCGAATCGTGCGCACCTTGGAGCACACTTCGGAGCCCTCCTTGGTGCGCACCGATGTTGCGCACCTCGGAGCGCACCCGGGGAAAACAATGCAATTAACCCGACTTTCGACTTCGTGGGCACCTCGGAGCGCTCTCGGGTTCGCACCTCGGAGCACACCGAGGTGCGCACCTTTGATGCGCTGCCTTCACCAATTTCCAGAAAAGGCAAGAAAACATTGAGAAGGTGTGCGCACCGAGGTGCCCACCCTGGCGAAGGTGCACGCGAGGTGCGCACCCGGGGCAAACCGGGCTCCGACTTCGTGCACGCCATGCTGCGCACCTTGGAGGGCCATGGTGCGCACCTTGGAGCACACTTCGGAGCGCTCAATGGTGCCCAACCCAGCCAAGGTGCCCACCGCGGCGAAGGTGCACGCGAGGTGCGCACCCGGGGCAAACCGGGCTCCGACTTCGTGCACGCCGCACCTTGGAGCACACTTCGGAGCGCTCCTTGGTGCGCACCAGGGCGCGCAACCCAGCCGAGGTGCCCACCCCGGCGAAGGTGCACGCGGGGTGCGCACCCGGGGCAAACCGGGCTCCGACTTCGTGCACGCCATGGTGCCCACCGCGCCAAGGTGCACGCGAGGTGCGCACCCGGGGCAAACCGGGC
>NW_026729233.1:0-127500 GCF_030272615.1 Cryptomeria japonica | reverse complement strand
GCACGGGTGAGGATGGGCGCATGGGAAGAGAAGTTGGGTTGGAGTCTCTGCTGCTGCTCGCGTCTGTCCCATCCACCAGACAGTTTGGGAGATACGGAGATAGATTTATTATCTTATTGCCGGGGGTAATGATGTTACCGAAACGGAGGTTCCTTCAATTATCATCCGCCCTCGTTGGATTAGCATCTTTCTTTCCTCCGGCTATAGTTCTTGCCGAAAAGTCATTCGGATAGTAAAGCTTTCCTGTCCTAATACCTGTTGGATTGGCCTAGTGCCTAACCGACGAGGGTGTGAAGAAAGGGTGGCCCAGGGCCCTAGCTCGGATGATAACGTTAACTCAAATTCCAGCAGCTATAGTTTTCCACCCCCCCTACTATTCTAAGGGATTCCCCACCCCCAGCTAACAGAAAGAAACAAAGCGACTGGAGACTTCCGGAAACAAAGGATCCAGGCACAGGACTCGACGATTGATTCCCATCTCTACCAGATCAAGTATTTCCAATCGATATCTCGGCAATTATTGACAGATGAGAGTGTCGGAAGGTAGGAGTGAATGAAGGACTACCGGGGGTGGAGAGCCGTTTCGAGGAGAATTCACGAGGTTGGGAGGCAATAGCATGACAGTCTGCCTACCCTCCTGCTAACATTCTTTGGCCTTCCCGAGGAGTAATGCTGAGCTGGACCGAGGGGACCATCCTGTTTTGCTTTCTTGTTCTCCGGCCATTGTATTCTCAATTCATCTCACGTTGGAAGTGTTGCCCTACTGGGCAACCCTGCAACACGGAAAGGAGTTCGGAAAGGAGTTGTCTACAGCCCCACTGAAACAAAGAATAGTCCAGGGACTAACGGAAGGAAGGTCCATCGCTCGCCCAGAGAGAAGTGAACAAAGAGATAGAGGAGGACCAGCGCTCTAGATAGGAAGTTAGGGTAAGGTAGTTAGGGGAGCATACATAATAGCTATAACCCGCCTACACGGGATGGAATGAACCTGTCCTCACCCCCGGTTGATTACAGGATGGAATGAAGGAAGCCTCCCTGGGTTTATTACAGGATGGAATGGTTGGATTGTTCGGCCTGGCCTACTATATCTAAGGGGGCTCCTACGGAAGGAAGGCCCTACTATTCTATAGGCAAGAAAGCCATGGAGGAAGGGAGGCACAAACCTTCCCCTAGGCATCAATTTTGACCTTCCTTCCGTCCCTACCCTCGTGCCATGAAAGCATGCTCGGATGGAACTCGGTAGTCGATTAGTTTGGCCCAACATCCTTCATAGTTTGGCCCAACACCATAATCTACCTCCCGGGGGGGCCACCCACCCACCGACTTCACTACATAGAAATGAGAAAGCAGTTCAACAACTAAAATAAGCTATAATTCCCCCCCACCCGCAACCAACCGGCCCTACGGGGATTTATTGTTCAAAAAGAATCTGGAAGGTCGATCCAAATTAGTTGATTAGGTAGGCTAACCGAGGGCGGCAAGGAGCTTTCTCTCTGCTAACCGGTGCTTGGAAGGAATTCCATTACCCGGTAGTTGATTAGTTCCGGGAGTGCTCTCTGGATAGCCCTTCTCTCTGGATAGACTGTAGGAGAGTTTACCTAACCCTAACCCCCGGATGGCCTAATTAACGAGTTGAGGATTTGCTCCTTTCTCGAAAGCAACATAGAGTTTAGCCGGTGCTTGGAAGGTTCTTTCTCGCTCCGGTGCTTGGAAGGTGCCCTCCCAGAAGCATCTCGATTCTATACTACACATGCCCACCCCCCATTATAGTTGAATAGTTCTATTCTACCCCTACTATTCGCTAATTAATATCTGGGTGTTAATTAATCAGCCTGCTAACTTCTTGGGATGGCCCCTACCATTCTATAGGCTAGTCGGTAGATGGCTGCCCTACTATTCGCACTATAGTTCCCACCCACCCATGTTACGTATAGAAGATAAACAGCCGAACCATAGAACTATTCGTCGTCGAAAGCCCTACCCGGCCCCTATTTTCTATTATTCTGGAGAACTCTAGATTCCCTCCCACTTGCCGTTCCGGGGGTGGTCCATAGAATTATGGCTAGTTAGGGCCCCTACCCCACTAACTATAACTATAGTTGAATAATAGAATAATAGGGCAGCCAAGATTCTATACGTAACATGCCCGGTTGCTAATATAGTTCATAAGCTACCTCGGCCTCCCCTACGGGGCCTGCTAGAGTAACTCGCCCTACTATTCTAAGGGGTATGCGATGGAAAGATAGAGCAATAACCGGCCAGATCGAGCCGGGTGGGTGGGAGCCGGGCCCTACTATTCTAAGGGGATGAAGAGGTCCCTATCTACATAAATGCATTTAGGAATTAATGAATGTCGAGGTCCCCCTATCCATATATATATATTTTGTTTGACTTTACTTGCCGGTCTCACTTGCTGGATCTGGATGGCGATCGACGTCCCAAAGCCCTATTCGATTAAGGGAAGGGCTCCGGATCAAACCCTGCCTATGGATTAACTATTCCCTATTACTCCCGCCCGGTTCTAAGAAGCCCAGATAGATATATAGGGCCCACGTCTCGTGCCCGCCCATCCCTGCTGCTTCTATGCATCAATCGGTCCCAGCTATTTAGAATGTCATTCAAAGGCCGAATCCATAATGATCGCAATGATGCCACTCAACTGATATCACCACCACAAGCTTACGAGGAACGGTCGATACGAGTCACATCCTTCTATTCCCTCCCACCCGCCTCTCCTATCTATCCGAGGAACAAGGGTTGGAGCAGCGATGCTATCTTATCTCTGGGCCATTCGATTAAGTCACCATCTGAGGGAGGGAGATCAGAGATTTGGGGTTGACCCGGGTACTTGGGCTCTGCTCCGATTATCCGAATACCATGCCCGGCCACTACGACTTCGATGGATAGCTCCCCTTCCATGGCTCAGCGCTGCTGCTAATTAGTCGCATTACCAGATCGACCGCCTCCACGCTCCAGGCCTCTCCCGGATCCTCTCATGGATGGCTCGATCCATAGGTTTACTACCTACCTTTTGCCCTCACAAGTTAGGCGTTTTCGAACCCTTAGTTCACCCAGGAGCAATTGACCTCGTTACAAATGAGAGTAGTGATCCAGCAGTATTGCAGCTAGTTTCAGTCGATGGCTTTGAACCGATTGGTCTTGATCCAGCATCCTCGCCGTAGTAACCTTGCCTAGCATACCCAATAGTCCTAGCTTCCCTTCGCATCGCGGTCCCAGAGGCCCTACTATTCTAAGGGATCCAGTGGTTGACCAAAGAGCATAGTAGAAGGTAGAGACACCACCGCCATATCGCTCAGCAGTTTAATCCATTGATCCATAGTCAGTAACTCACCCATAGTTAGTAGTTAGAAAGCCCCCGGGGAACGGCCCCAACTGCCGTACTCTATATCCTCCCACCAATTAATCTACCCTCTGCATGCAGGCAGGCGAATAGTAGGAATCAGCCTGCTAGAATAAACAAGATAGAAACCCTTAGAATAGTAGGGTCAGCCTGCTAATGAAAGCAGATATCGAGAGCCCTCCCGGGGACCCTATGATTCGGGTGGGTGGCATTGCAGCAAGTTGGGGTGTCTGCTGCGGTCCTCGCCGCTATCTCGTATATATTCCGTCCGGCATTAGCCTCCAGTTCCGAGCTCCTGTTAGAATAAGGTGGGGGGGAATTATAGGCCCCAAGGGCCTATTTGCGGAGAATAGAATCATCCGGTTCTCTCATTGCTTTCTCTCATCCGAACTCGGTTTGATCCCAGCTGCCATATCATATAGATAGAGGGGCTCTCCCAGCTATTGATGGTAAGGTATCTGCCTGTGGTATCTGTCTGTGGCAGTTGGGTTAGGTCCAATCAGTTGTAGTTGAAACTAGAAATGGCCTCTAGGTTCTAGCCTACAGTATCGGAATTCGATGCCCGTTGGGTTGGGCATTGAGAGAGAGCTCGACTGATGGATGATGCGGTGCTCGACTCCATCTATATAGATATGGGGGTGAGCGTAGTGAATCCGCTTGCCCTATATACCTATCTGGTCGAGGGCCCCGATCCTATCTGGGCATAAATGTCCTAGTCCAACTTCCAACTATATATAGCCGCACTCGCAGCTTAGCCTGGGCAGGGGCATCACGAACTATTATCTTTATCTACCTTTGGTCAACTCGTCAGGCCCATATCCCTGCAGGTTCGAACCCCCTTCTCGGGAGAGGGAGACCCAGTTATGCTCCCCTATGCCCTCCTTCGTCTACCTCCATATTCTATAGGGCGGAAGGAAGGACACAGCTAGAATCCCACCCCCCCCGGGGTTAGGCTATCCGGGTGTGCATGCAAATCGGAGGGCCCCGCCCAATTCTATGGCCCCGGGAGGTAGGGCCAGATTCTATACGTAACATGCCCCCCACCCCTTTGTAGTTCACCCCAAACCATTTTACGGCATCTCCGTAAACTAGAATTCCACCCAACCCCTATCAATTCTATGGTCTATTGCGTTCCGGATTCCACCCAACCCCCCCCACCCCCCATTATAGTTATAGTAGGGCAATTAGAAATAATTGGCTGATTAATGGCAGCCCCTACTATTCTATGGCCCTACGGGGGTTGGGAACGTCAGGAGGTGGGGGGGAATTCTAGCCCTGGGGTGGGTGGCCCCTACTATTTTGAGCGGTTGCGGTTCTCCTAAGTTCCCACCCCGGAAAAAAGGACACCAGTCATCTCATCTGCTCGACCTCTCCCTCAGTCATCAGTCATATCACGTCTATAATAGATGGATGATGAGTCATAGCTTAGCTTAGCTCAGCTGTCTGGTGGTCTGCCCCCAGCTTTATCTGGTGAGGAATCCCGTCCGGAGCAAGCTATGAATCAGGGGATGAAGGGTTTATGGTTCATGGTTTACCCCTATCTATAGTAGGCGATCTCGCCGATCGCGGTGCAACCACGGAAACGCCTATCGAAGCGAAGTGATGTCCCATCTCCCATCTCCCACTCCCGCTCCATATTGATTGATTGAGAGCACAGTTATATGGATATGGCCCGACGCTGGGCTCGACCGTTAATACTCCATCACGAATAAATCTCTGATCGCCCATCTATCTATATAGGGCGGCGAACCCAACAGAGCTAGCTCAACTCAACGACCCTCTACTCCCGGATATATGGCCTCTGCCAAGAACTAATAAAGCAGGGGCGACTCTCTCCCGCCTCGGTTATCCGCCGTCAGATGGCCGTCTATCTCCCGCCTCTATCGAGAAACACCAGATTCACGCCTGCCTTGCCATAGTGGACCTGGCGCCTCTATCTCCTCCCACCCACCCCCTTCTATCAAGAACCCTTTCGACATAGTAGGGGGGGCCAGCCGCCGGTATATTATCGTAGGGGCTCCATAGCCTCCTCCCACCGAGCTCGGAGTTTTCTAGCACTTATTGATGCAGGCTTCAATCAAGCCCTACCCCCATAGAATTGCCCTTTTTTATAGAATTCCTGTCCACCTCCTAACCGAGGGTGTAATAGGATGGCACCCCCTCGGCCTCATGGATGGGCTCCTCTCCTACTTTCGGAGGGACTAACTCAGGAACCTGCCATCCTTCACCCCTGCACGGTTGGTTCCTGCATTAATGGCATGCTCGAGCTAGAGTTGGATGGATCTATCCGCCTTCACCCCAACCCCGAGAAACCGACCATATATTCCTCACCCTCCTTTAGTCGGATGAGGGGGCCCTTAGGTTGGATTGTTCAGTTCATGGGCCCCTACAATTCTATGGGGCCTTGCTTGCTTTCTGGCCTCCTTCTGCTGGGTTTCCGGCAGTCCATCCATTGACGAGCTTCCATCCAACGACTAGAGGGTATTGCTCGAACTAGATTGTAAGTTAGGCGACGAGGAGAAGAATGAGATAGGAAGGCAACTGGCCCGGCGAACGTTGGGATAAAGGGCCTGCTTCCGAACAGGGGGTGGGTGGCAATGAAGCCGGGTAACCGGATAGAAACTTTATGTCTTGCCTGCCCCTTCCAATTACTACTAGAATTGGGGTTCAAAGGGTGGCCGGTGAAGGGTGGCGGGACTCCGAGAGGGAAGGGAAGGTGAACCCCAATAACTTCTTTATCACTTTCTATTAGGAAAGATAGGACCATAGAATTTGAGGGCAACCGGTAACAAAGAATGTTAGGCCAGCAACCTGCTGATTGAACCCTGCCAGCTTCAAAACTCCTCCCACCCACAATTGAATCCGTCCATCTGCCTCCCTGTCGACCATCCCTGTCCGTCCAGGAGTAAGGCCCTACTCTATAATGGGGCTGTCTGTAGGGAAGGCTGCCCGTCGCCCTACCTTCATAGTGGGGAGTAAGCCGGGGATGGGCCGTCGATCTCCTTCCCTGTGCGTGCATCTGCCCATCCCATAGGTGAACCGGCAACTGGGCCCGGGGGCCCTACGGGGGCGCTATCTTCTATATGTAATAGATCAGTCCCTCTCCGTTCTGTCCTATGGCTCTCTCTATCTCTCCCTCCCCCCCTCGGGGGCTTTCTTTCTATAGTTGTGAGTGAACCAATTCTCATTATGGTGTGAGCGCAGCGAACCACCCACCTTCCTGTAGATCGACAGAGGAGCGGCGCCCGGGCACTCCAGAACTGAAGTCGAGCACCCCCCACCCCCCTTGCCCTATAGATAGTAGGGGTTAGAAAGGAGGGGCTCACTGCACTCACCCCTATTGAAAGAAAGGCGATAGGGAGAGCGCCCTATCCAAACTTATAGCCCCTCTCCATATCTAGGTCGGTAGGTGGGAGATAGGCGGGCTTTGGGAAGGACATGGGCAACGGTTTGAATGGAATCATCATCTTGATCATCAAACTATCCCCTCTCCGGGAACAACTATCTATAATTCCCCCCCACCCTTAATTAATTAGCCTGCTAGAGTAACCCCCGGCACAATTGAGTTGCCGGGGAAGCAGGGTGGCCCTTCTTTTATAGTTGTGAGGCCTCTCCTTCAATCCATGAACAATAATATGAGAGAAGGGCTTCAATCCATCCACCTGTATATCCTTCAATCCATCAACCTTTCTCTCCGGGGGCTGGGCTCAGCCGGAAGTGGTGCATCTACTCCTCCCAGGCATACCGCCCCCTACCCCATCAGACCCATACCACCCCTACCTACTTTCTCTACCGACCTACCCCCCACCCCTACCTACTTTCTCTATCGACCTACCCCATCAGACCCATACCACCTACCCGAACCTAACTACATTCTCTATACTGCTAAACTGCCGGCGCTATCCGACTCCCGAGGTTGATGGATTGATTGTAGTTAGTGCTGCGAACTACAATAATGGCCTAAGGAATGTAGGCTAGTGGCGGAGCCTAGGGTGGGAGGGCCCCCGGTTGCCGGTTGCTAATATGGTTTAGTTTTCTATGGCCCTACTATTCATTTATCCTCTGCCCTACAATCAACAGCTCTCCTCTTATTAATGTACGCCTGCTAGAGCCCCTAAACAGATTATTGTGGGTGGGATGATAGTGGGCATGTTACGTATAGAATCGTCAGAATCTAGGATGGGAAGCTTGGATGGCCCTACTATTTCTATCTGATGGCCCTACCCCCTACCCCCGGATAGCAGGGCCCCTACTATTCTACCCTCAATTCCCGGTGGGTGAGGAATCCATCCATCCCGTATATCCGGGTTAACCCTTTCCATTAGGGAGGCAGTCTGATGGGATTTGATGATACCACTTATACCGATGCCAGCCTCTCCCGCGATCACCCGCTACCACGATCCTCTTTATTTCCGGCCTCGGAAAATAACAGCAGTACTTCTTGAATCCGAATCCCTATACTCAACATGAAATACGAATCTTTCATCTCCGGGAGATAGTTGATAGTTGGCATGTTACGTATAGAATCTAATCTCCACCCTTCAATCAGAAGGCCCTACGGGGGGAAGGCAAGCTGGAGATGCTAATCCATAAAGAAAGAATGTGCCGGCCCTATGGGAATCGTTAAGGATGGCCCCACCCCCAGATCTACCCCCGGATAGCTCTCCCAGATAGAAATAGTAGGGCCAGGGGAGTGCTGTCTGTAAGAGAAAGTAGCAGCGCCCCCGTAGTTGTTCAGCGCGAACTTGTAACTGTAGTATGGGGATAGAGTACTGAAGTGGGGGTGGATTGGTAGGAATGATTGGGGGGTGGTGGGTATCTAGAAAGGGGTAGAGCTAGGTAGGAAAGGTGGGGGCTAGTATGCGCTGTTGCGCTGTTGGAGTGTAACTGGGTAAAGGTAATGTGTGGGTTGGAGTTGTTGGTAACTGGTAGTAAGTTTGGGTTGGTAGTGTTAGGTGTTGTGGAGGGTTGGGTGTAGCGTAGGGTTGGGTGGATTTGTCTAGGGTGGGAGGAACTATATAGAGGGGGGGAACTAGAGTTGGGTGGATTTGTGTAGGGGGGGAGGCCCCGGAAGGAAGGTAGGGAAAGAAAGTTGGGGGTGGGCCCGAAGAGTAGGGGGGGCCCTACTCTCGCCCTCCGCCATAGAATAGTAGGGACCACCCACCCATGTTACGTCTGTCATCTAGGGGTAGGGTAGGGGCCCTACGGGGCCGAATCGATCCCTCCAAAGCAAAGGAGGGCCCCCACCCATCTGTCCTTCCCTCCATCACAAGAGGGTCCTAACGCCTCAATTGCATGAGATTGTATTCTGTCTGTATTGCCCTATAGCAAGAACAGATTGCATGAGATTGTATTCTGTCTGTATTGCCCTATAGCAAGAACAGATGGGCATATCCCTTGCCCAGATGGCGAAATGTCCAGATCATCTGTATTCCTATAGCAATAACAGGAACAGTGTAAGAAGGGGGGGCGAGACGAAATGTCCAGATCATGTGTATCCCTATAGCAAGAACAGGAACAGTAGTAATCCGCTGCTCCCTAACAATTCTCCGCTGTTCCCCCAGCCGAATAGTAGGGCGAGCCCCAGCCGCCCCCCGGGAGGTATATTATCGTAGGGGCCTCCCACCCCGCCCCTACTATTCGAAGCCCGGGTAGCTATAGTGCCGGGAACTTGAGCGGGTGGGTGGGAAGCAATCCCTATATCCTCCCACCCACCCCTGGTGGGAGCCCTATTATTCTATTATTGTTGGGTGGCCCCTACTATTCTAACTATTATTCCCAACCCAACCCGGCCCCTCTGTGGTAAAGTTCCGGGTGGAAGGGAATAGTCTAGTTCCGGGTGGGGGGCCCCTACTATTCTCAGGCTAGTTCCCAGGGTACCTAACCGCCGGTTGGTCATCTCAACCAATAGGAGGAAGGCTGGGAATGCACTCATGAAAGTCTTTCCGAACTACTCAAAAAACTATTCTAGCAATTCTAGTCTACTAGAATAGATTCTATAGATTAGTGCTATACTATTCTACTATAGTCGACTAGATAATTCTCAAATATGAGAGGCTCCATCAGTCTCGAGAATTGAGTTGTGCCATAGCCAATACTTACCCGACTCTTAAATACTGGTGGTTCCACCCACTCAGATTTACCCATAGGGGCCCAATGCGTGTTAAAACTGCACACCTTATTATGATTAATGTCGATGTCCTATACCCGCACACCCGAATCATAATATTGGTGTCCTCTGTGGGCCCCTCCGGGAGGTAGATTAATTGTGGGTGGTTATGTTGTGATAATCCTACATTTCGAGAGCAAAATATGGCCAACAGCAGTTCGAGTTCCCCGTGCACATTGGAACTCTGAACTCATCATCTCCCCTTGGAGAGATCGGGGATACACACCAATGTTGAGCTGCTTACTTATCTCCCTGTTGTCTCTCCGCCAACCCCTACAATTCTATGGCGGGGAGTGATTGAATGTTCTCCCGGCACGAATAATTACAAGCTTAGGAATAATGAAGAATTACAAGCTTAGGAATAATTGATTTGAAAAGCATATGAATTCCGTGTTCTTAAATAAGAAGCTCGTTCATCATCACGTAATACAACTAGAGTCAAGTGCCCCGGGTCATTAAATTGCGAAAACGGTCAAAAAGGGAGTTACAGATCAGCGATTTCCCCCACCAAAAATTTGATTCTTTGTCCTCCCACCGAAAGATAAGGGGGGTATATTACTACATTATTTTTGAATCCCAACCTAGCCCTCTTCCCTACTCCTATCCCCTACCCCTATCCTCACCCCCGGCCCCTACTACTATTTACTATTCTATTCTCCCACTCCATAGAATTTGAGGGCTTGACTGCAGTACCATAGACTCGGTCGGGAATCAGCCCGCTATAATAAGGACTAGAATCGAGCATGTATGCAGGGGAAGAATTATTGGATGGAGATAAAAGGACAGTGTATTACGTGAGTAGATTAGCTGGTTGCCCCCTACTATTTGAAAGGGCTAGCAGGCGTACATTAATAAAGATGGGTGGGGATATTGATTGTGGGGTGTGGGTTCGAATCCCACCTAATCTTAGCCATAGGGCGCCGCCCTTTTTTTTCTATAGTTGACTCAAGTAGGTTTACACTAGCCTGAGGATAGTCCTATGGCCCAAATTGGGGTGGGTGGGGGGAGATAGAAATTGGTAGCAGTCCATCCCAATTAATTAGCCTGCTAGAGTAACGGGATAGTGAAAGGATGAACCGGTTCTCGTTTATCACAGCAACCCGTGCGTTTTTTTCAGCCATAGCTAAAGGTAGTATACGGTGAAGGGACCCGGCGTTTGTTAATGGTCCATGCGCTTATGAGCTTATCTTAGCCCATAAATGCGTACGCATTGAGGACGGGGGAAATCAATGTAGGGAATAGAGGCCATTAACAAACGTGGGGGGGCCGGCACGGTCTTACGAAGCATCGTGGCCCTTTAGAATAGTAGGGGGCTAGAGTAACCCCTACGGGCCGTTGGTGGGAGAACTATAGATTCCCTCGCACCCGCACTAGAGTTCCCACCCAACCCCTATCAAGGCAGGGTGGGGGGTTATATTGCCCCGCCCAATTCTATGGCCCCGGGGGGTAAAGGGGAGGTATATTAATTGTTCCGCCACCCACCCACAACAACGGCATCGGGTGGGTTATTGTAGCTTATTCTAGCGGGCTTCAATCAAGCCCTACAATTCTATGGGACTGTTCGAATTGACGCCCCTACGAGGATATGGTAGTTGCTAAGAAAGGGTTCTAGGCTGGGGTGGGTGGGAGGCTCTAGTGGTTGCAGCCGGGGAGGTTTATTCAATTAGTCTAGGGAGGTAGATTAGTTGCTATAGGCCTGGGCATTTAATTCTCATTTCGGACTGGGCGCGAGCGAGGGTCTCCCCTCCGGATCCCCTCCCTATTATTAATTATGGAAAATCTTGACTCACTGCGTAGCCTGCCAAGTCCCCTCTTTCTCCATCTGAGAGCACTTCGGGATTTTACTTGAACTCTGCTAGATCTTTCTAGGCGTTCGAACCTTCAATCTTCGGGTCGTGGGCCACCTAACGGATCAATCAAGTATACAACCCCTGTGCCCTTCCTTTGGTCGATATCATAGCAGGCGTTATTGATTCCTTCTTCCTTCTCGTCAAACCAATCCTGCTCGTGCCTCGAGCCCGATACTTCGAACAAAGCGCATACACAGGTGGGTTCTGCCAAACCTAATTCTTTGAAGCAGCTAGATCCAAAATGGGATGTTATTACTTCACCTGGCGGAACTCCATCAATGTAAAGTAATGGACTGGAAAGACCCGTGTATTGGCGGTAGGACTAGATGACTTACCGAACCCGTGTGGGTATTCGAAAGAATAACTTTCTAAAAAGAAAACCGGTGGGAATTTTCTTTATAGACATCGCTCTATGGAGTAATCCAATATGCGGTCCCGTGTGCTCCACCAATTAGATAAACTAGTTTCTAATCCCAACACAATTGCATAAAGGGGCTGCCGGTCTTGCTTAGCACAAAGCGCTTGCTGCATCCCGAATTGACCGAAATCACTCCAGCAACCCTATACAAATCATAGGGCAGGTAGGACCAACCACTTCACTAGAATAGGATAGATTCCCCCTCCGTAACCGTACATGTGATTCTCACCGCGCTCGTACAATTTACATATAGAAAAGGGTGACGTCTCTGTCCCTAGGTCGAGATACGGCATCCAATTCTTCTTGATGGAAACGAAGTTTTGTGAATTCTTATGATCCTCTCGTTGAAGGAACTTAGCAAAATGACCCCCTTCGGAACCCTATTAATCTTATAGGGCGGTCAGAGATTCGGAGAGGCGGCGCAACAGCGAGACGACAGAGCCCTGGTCCAATCCACTTGATTGATAAAGAAGGAGTTGCGGATAACGAGACGAAGCATTCATTCTCCAAAGGCACTATGACACTATGATATTTCCTAAAAAGGGATTTCAGAGTTGGCTACGCCCCGATATATGCTATAATTGGGGAACTACACCTAAATAAATTGACGGAAAAACTTGAGCTAATTCTAAAAAGGAGCTTGTTACTCCTTGGGTCACGCGCCCCTTCTTTCATATTATTGAGGCCGAGGTCTGAATTGTGAACCAGTGGCGCTGCGATCGGAGCAATTACTGATCGGGAATAGGAAGATCCGAAATGTTCGACCGGGGAAAGCGGCTTGTTAGGAAGAGCAAGATGATCCGTCCCGAATATACGAGGCGCGGGAAAGGGAAGATGAAGAGAAAGGAATTGAAATGGTAGAGACAGTCGGTGCTTAGTTTCCGTTTTGAGGCCATTTCGGTTTATTCCAAGGTTTGAAGGCTTTCCAAGACTGCAGAAGAAAGATCGGGTCGTTCTGCCGTATCACCGACTCCGGATAACAGCTAGCCATTACTCGCCCCACTATAGATGCGGGCGGCCTATCTATACTCCAAATAGACATAGCTCACTGGTCTAGCCCCATAGATAGAAGAGGTATGGGGGAACTGCTGAAAGCATATAAAGGGAAATCCTTGCTGCTATGCCTACGCGGTTTCATCTTTGCAGGAGAACGGATTACTCATAAGACTCCCCCGCCAAGGTGGCACCAGCGAGAGCCAACCATGGGTAAAGAGTATCAATCAAGGTTGGGCCAGCCCACCTTCACGTAATAGAATTCAACTTCTCCCATACCGCCCATAACCATCCTTCACCCCCGGTGTGGGATGGAAGAGAGATTGAAGGGACCGGATAGAAACTTCGGTTGGATCGATCCTCCTGAAGACCAGAACAAAAGCAGCGCTGGATGGAAGGCAACTCGTTAATTCCCTCACTCGGATGGAGAACTAGGGATGGGTGGGATGGTAGTCGGTCCAGCTGCCCTTCCTTATTTGAGTTGTTGCCATATAATTTTGAGGGCTTCCGGTTGAACGCCTTCAAATGCCTCCCGGAAAACCTCGTTAATTCAGTATGGCATTAACTACCTTTATCTGGGCCACCATTTGTTTAGCTTCCTTCCGGAATAGAGTTGAGTTGGATGGCTAACAATCCAACATCCTTCGAGAAAGAGTTCCATCCATCCTTGCTGGACATATCACAGCTTCCACCCGATCCGGCTTTATTGTTGAGAAACATCCGCGGGTGGGAGGGAACTATAGCTTGGAAATGAAAGCTCAGGTAGGCTCCTCAACTAATTTGGACTTCCGGTTGCCGATTATAGATAGTTGTATGGAGTTGACTTCCTTCCGGATAGAAACAAAGGATGTGGAGGAGCGGAGGTTAGTTCGAGGAGGGAGACACTAAACAGAGAGAGAATTGTCACTTCCTTCCGCTATCCCTATCCAGCCAAACTACATTAGGGGCTTGCCCCCACGGGTGAACAGCCAAACTAGGTGTATTTGAACTAGCCAGCCTTCCGGGTGAACAGCCAACAGAAAATCAATGGGGCCGGCTACTACTTCTCCATCCCTCCATCCTGAACCGGGTATTTGTATTAGCTCAACACAAGGATGGACATTACTCCTCGATCGAGTCTATGGGATCGTGTCCTCCCATTTCCCGTCCTACAGGAGCCACCGGGGCCACTTCACTGAACTAGGTGTCTCGATTTCAATAGTGCCGTTGAATAACTAGCTAGAGGGGGTGTAGGAAGGTGCTCTGCTAAGTCTGTATTTCCATATCTGATGGCTCAATCTGTATTTCCATCTCTGATGGGTGGTGATAAAGTTGAATAGACTAATAGAAGGCGGCGTATTTCCATCTCTGATGGGTGGTATAGTAGCCCACTACAGCGGCGCAGAGGAATAGAAGAGTAGACTAGCTAGTCCTCTAACCGGAGAGATTGGGTGTTCATGGGCAAGACCTATCCTCACCCCCGGTGAGAAACGATTATCCGACAATCAATGAGAGAAACGAATGAAGAAAGCATGCTCTTCTTCGGTAACAGTATAACACAAAGGACCCAACCCCGTCAGAATAGTAGGGGCCTCTCACCCACGGGCAGGGGCACAGTAGAAACTACTTGCCTGGGGGTGAAGGCAGGCTGGCCCACGGTCTGCTTTCCGGATGAAGTTATTCTCCTTGCCTCTAACCCACGGTCTTCCGGATGGTCGGCTATCCCGAGTGAGGGGGAGTCAACTCAAAAATATAGGCGCTCTCTAACTAGATAAATTCCTGGGGAGCTGTATTAGTTGAGGGCGGCTAACTCCCGGGTGTTCATGAGGGAACTCTAGTAGCAGGGGCTTTGCTCGTCCTCACTTACCTGAAATGAATCTCCCGTGGGCCCGCTCGTCGGGATGGAAGCTCGTCGAGGCAATAACGGTGAACAAGGATCTCATTCTTACACCGGCCTCTCCTCTTTCTCTGAGAACCATCCGCGTGTGTGGGGTTGGGTGGGGGGCAAAGGCCACCCACCCGGAACTATTGTTTCCCGCCCACCCGTATAGTTGCCATCGGAGCCGAACAATCAATAGTTGCCATCGGAGTTTTTTTCCGAACAATCAATATTCTTTCTGCCATTACCTCGACGAGGAGCAATACACTGCTACGGGGCACCGGCCAATCTTCACTTTACAACCCAAACTGGACAGAGATAGTTTAGCCCCATCCTCCCTCACTCCTACTATGACTGGGCCACCGGGTTCACTCAATTTCACTTCCTTCCTCCCGACCTCGTTAGTTCTTTCTGTGGGCTGGCCTGTGTGGGGATGGGTGGGGGGTATAGGCCGAGACAAGGGCCTCAACGTCAACCGGGCTCTTGGCGAGAAAGGAGGGAGGTATTTCGTTTGCCGCTATCCGATGCTGAGGACTACCGAAGGCCCTACTCTCTATGGCAGGAAAGCATGGGCAATTAGAAAGTGAGCTCATAATAGCCGGCAGGAAAGAAAGAATGTTAGGCTCTCCACCGCTTTCCCTGCCGACGGGCAACTATAGTTCATCGAGGTAATGATGAAACAACCGGAGGACAATAGAAACAAGAAAGCCCTACTAAATTCTACTTGGGGGTGAATGGATGGCCCCAGGAGGCAGGTTAACAACGTCGAACTGCTTTCTAACTTTGTTGAGAACGGTAGGATGGGAGGACAAGAGGACTATAGAATTCAATTCTAGTTATGCTGAGTTAGTCCCTTTGTTCATCCCCGGTTAGCTCCTCTTTCTCGGGCTCCAACTATAGTTAATGAACAGTTGCATGCTCTTCATCTGATTGAACCTTCCTTCCTCATGAACACCCGGAAATAAAGTGAGTCCTCCCGGGTGAACATCCTTCATCTAGGGATATGCCTCAACTAGAATTCTCCTTGGGAGGGAATCAATCTAT
Organism: Cryptomeria japonica; assembly: GCF_030272615.1. Classification (NCBI taxonomy): domain Eukaryota; kingdom Viridiplantae; phylum Streptophyta; class Pinopsida; order Cupressales; family Cupressaceae; genus Cryptomeria; species Cryptomeria japonica. The sequence goes on along the minus strand of NW_026729233.1, from coordinate 111,807 downwards.
AGTAGTCCATCCTGCCCATTAGAATAGTAGGGCCATCCGGGGATCCGTTCACCCGAAACAACTAATCTAGCTCGGGAGGAAACAACTAATCTAGCTCGAGCATGCTAGCTCCATCAACTACTTTATCCTTTCCTAACTCCCCGGCCCTCCATCCTTCACCGGACTAGCCTCATTCTTCTCCTAATGCGGGTTTCTCAGTCTCCTTGCTGAAACACCCATCTCCTTGCTGAAACACCGGGGGAACTAGTTGCCTAGCCCATAGCCGCCCAACAGAGCTATCCACCCACCGCCCCTACCATTCTATAGGCGGGGCACCTTCCTTCCGGCCAATCAAAACCGCCTAATGAAACTAAGTGGCCTTGATGCTCGCTCTGCAGGACCGTGGGTGTTCATGAGGAACTATAGTTCAGCCCTGCTTTGTTACTTGTTGCCTTCCTCCCTGCTGGTAACTAGTCTACTCCCGATGGCCCGGGAGGGAGGGAGGGAGTTGAAGTATTTTAGTTGTTGAATTCCTTCCTTCCGGAGCTAGTAGGGAGTGATGATCCAACGGTCTTGTTCACTGCTCCACCGTGGGTGCGACGTTTTAGAGGCCATCAATAACAATTAGCCATTAGAGGCAACGGGTGAGGTACCTATAGTTGTTGACTACCCTTCCTGGGCTATAACTCCCTGCTCAGATTAGTTGAGGGCTATAACTGCTCCTCCTCCCACTCTTCGATTAGTCGAGAAAGGGAGGACATCCTTCAAGATTAGTCGAGAAGAACTCTATTGCCTCCCGTTGCCCTTTTTTTTCGATAATTGGGAAGCTTGGGGCGGAACGGCCGGGGGTGCCATCCTTTCTTTACCCGCATTACTCCTCGATCGGGGGTGCTCCTCCCTCCCACAGGGGGTGAAGGATGGAGAGCAGGTAGTTGGCTATCTCCGATTGAAGGCACTCGACTGCGTCTATCTCCCACCCACACTACTGGAAAACCGAGCCCATTCATTTTTCCTTCCTAAGCCATCTGCTCGACTAACATTTTTCTCGCTCACATGACTGGAAAACCGAGCCATAGTAATTTCCAACTATACTAGCAGCCGGGGAGAGATGCTCGATGATAAAAAGTGCTCCGCATATGGGGTGAAAAGTGACCAGGAGGTGTAGGCAGGCTTTTTCCTTCCTAGACCATCTCGGAATTCCAAAAAAGTGCTCCGCATGGTCAAAAGTGACCCGAGCATTTTGGGGTGGGGGGAGTCCCGGATTAGATTAGTTGTTGGCCAGAGTCTATACGTAACCCTATAAAATGGTAGGGGGGGTGGGAGTTTTAGTTCCTAGGGTGAGGGGGGCCCCTACAATTCTATGGGAGTCGGTAGATTAATTGGAGATTGCGGTGGGTGGGAAGCTCTAGTTCCACCCCGGGGGCATGTTACGTATATAATCTAGATGCGGCCGGGCCGATCCCGATAGAGAAGTTTCGTTTCAATCGCCAGATAGGGGTGGGTGGGAGGCCCCTACGGGGTGGCGTAACATGCCAACTATCGGCGGGATGGGGGGGGAATGAAGTTCGGATAGGCTCTGTCGACTTCAGGGAGTTGGTTCGCCCATGCCCCCACTATGGATAGGGAGCTTCCTTATCAGAAATTAGAGTGTGGGCCCTACTATATAACGCCGGGGGCCCTTTCATCTCGGGGGCCCTACTCGGCTAATGGGGCACTCGATAGGATACCAGCCAGGCGGGAAGGAGTCTCAGGGGGAGGGAGCCCCCTTTCCGTAATTTGGGGTTCTCACCAACCCCCTATCTATATAGCGTCGAGAGGGAGCGGGGAAGAAAGTAGGTGGTGCCCGATTACTATATATAGGGTGATGCCATGCCGGATTCTAGATAGTGATGCCCCCCTATCCCCCTACCTCCACTGATTTCTTCGCCCCGAAAGGCTCCTCTGTTGTGCCCCGGGGGCTTCTAAGAGTGGAGGTTCTCCTCTCCTCTTCGGCCTATAGATAGTAGGGGCTCGAGTGTAGGTTCTCCCTCTCCCTATCGGTCTCCCTATCGCCCTACCTTTCTCATTTAAGAAATCAGGGGCCCCCACCTGCCCTTCGGGACCGACCTGAGGCAAGGCCTCCCGGCATAAGTTTTGTCCCCCCACCCGCCCCTGCCTCCCACGAATAGAATCTACCTCCCTGAAGCCCCCCCCTGCAGGGAGGGTATATAACTGGGGGCCCGGTGCCCGAAGGGCGAGAATGGGGGCCCAGATAGAAGGTAGGGGCTTCGCTCGAGTAGAGGAGGAACTGGCCCGGGGGGAGAGGGAGAAGGTGATCTGTTTACAAAACTATAGCTGTGGAGCGGCGAGGAGAGGGCCCCTACCTCGGCCCCCGCGGGGCCCCCAGAAAGGCATTCGTCTGGTTCATATGACTGGTGAAGCGACCCAACTACTCAATTTGGGTGGGGAATAATAGAATAATAGGGGCCGGCACAATAATCGGCGCCATTTCTCCAACTATAGTTCTAGCAGGCTCGCTCATATGACTGTGAAAGCGACGAATTGTAGGCAGCCGCCCCCCCCCTATCGGAAGATTAGTTGCCGGGGCCGTCAACTATAGACTATAGTTCTCCGTGATCCCCCTACCATTCTAGCCTAGCAACAATAATAGAATAGTAGGGGCCGTGATAGCCTAGCCGATAGTAGGGGGCCCTATCCTCTATAGTGGGGGGGGCATGTGTAGTATATAATCTGGCAATAAAGATTAGCAACTCAACTATAGATGCGATAGTTTTGAAAGGTTTCAATATATAAAGATAGAACTATATAAAAAAGGGCAATGGAGTTTCCCCGGGCCCCTACTATTCTATGGTGGAGTGAGTTTCTTTTCAATTAGTCGTCTTTTCGACTCAATTATTTCCAAATTATTCTATAATTAAGAAACCCATTTGATTTAGGAATAATGCAATTTTGAGACGTTTCACACGGCTAGGGGGAATGGCGATAAATAGGATTGGGAGTCTTGCTTGCTTTGAGGCTAGACCAACCCGGCTGCTGCTGGCTGATCTGACTGGCGAGATACAAGAAACGGGCTTACTCGCTTGCTGGCTAGATTGCGTGCGGGCTTCTATCGACCTTTCCACCTCGCTTACTGCTTCAATCGACCTTGCTGACTGACCGCTTCGACCTTTCCCCCTTACCTCCGACGAAGAACGAACGATGATGCTTCGAACCACAAACCCGACCAACGATCCTTCGACCTTCGACCTACCTTGCAACCTTCCCCCTTAGGACCTTCCGACCTGACGAACCGAACCGCTAGCGGGAACTTTCATACAGGGAAGTGGGGCAAAGAAGATCGATCAGGGCTTCCGTCTATAGTTAGTCCACTCCCTGCTAAACCATGATAGAATCTATCAATAACGCGTTAAGTCATTGATGTAGCGGGATCAGTGCCGATAAAATTCATATAATAGACACAGTAACCATGAGATGAGTGATTTGATACATAATGAGTGATTTGATACATAATTGTGATTGGCGCTTCTCAGATGGGGTTCATTTCGGAGGAAGAACTGGTGAAGAAACCCTTGACCTGCCTTAAGGCCGAGTGCTTGCTATAACGACTTTAGTTCCCCCTCGCTCGGTTCCTCCCCGCCTACCGCTTTCTCCGAGTCACATTCTTCCATTCAAAGGCAAGCTTTAGACCATAACAGAGGGATGATTGCCTGCTTTCACTCTATCCGACTGACCACTACGACTCCTAGTGACCACTCGACCTGGGTCCTCCATGGCCTTTGGCCAGATAGATAGAGGCATTGCACCCGGAAAGAACTCGTATTTGCCAGCGGATACCTCCCTATCTTGATTTCTTTCTTTTGGTAGGTAGGGGAACCGCTAGCGATGAGCTGTAACCACCAGTTCGCCTTCATGTGTGGAAAGCGAAAGCAGGAAAAGAGCAAAGTCTGGCCGAAGGTGCGGTTTGTCAGCTATATCGGGAAGGATGGGTGGAGATCGCAAGGAGTGAGTTCGTTGATAGCTTTCTGACTTCCTGTCTCCTTTATTCTCGCTCGGTTTAGTGTTGATGGAACGAGTGAAGCCGCAGCACCTCTTCATGCTGATGCACCGCATGTGGGGAACATGTGAACCCCGGATTCAACAAAAGCAGGGGGTAGGGCGGTACGCCGCCCATAAGGGAGCCCTTAAAGGTTATTCGAACCCTGGAGATCGATACCTGTAGTTGCTTCATCTATTGGGTCCATACTACCCCCGACCGCAAGGGGGGCATAGTAACTCGTAGACCCTGGTAGAGGTGGGGATGATGCAGGTTCAAGATTGGCTGAACTTCTGGGTCACAAGGAAGTCAGAAAGCAAAGAATTCAAGCAAGAAAGGGATAAAGATGGCTGGCCTAAAGCAAGGCCCTCTGCCTCTGTTTGTTCATTTGTTCGTTTCCCTCCTTTCTACCCCCGGGGCAATGGAGCCACTTGGCCCAACGAGTTCGGGTCCTACCAACCATTCAATCTCAGATAGCGAGTAACCAACCGGAATTGAAACCCAAAGCCTTCTCCGTGCACCTTCATTTCTCTGAGTTCAATGCGTGAATCCTCTTCTTTTGAGGCTTTTATCGTTCCAGTGTACCATAACCTAAGGAGGTCTAAACCCGGCCGGCCTCGAAATTCATAGTTTTTAGTGCTGGTTCCCGTCTCGATCCCACCCAATGCGGTACTGCCCTGTGAATGGAAGAAAGGGTGGTGGGAAAGGCAGAAAGGAAAGAATGCTTGCTTGGAAAGCTTTAACTCGAAGGAAAGGAGTCATTCGACCTAAAGCCCAGGTATCAACCCACTTCTGGAGCTGCTGATGGCCCAACGTTACGTCCACCCGTGGCTCTCCTTCGGAGAACTGGCAATCAATTATATGCTTTTGAAGCTATTGGTCTCATTTCTCTGGCAGCAATGGGCAGTACAGCACCTTGACAATTCTCCCCAGAAGTAGGGGACTTGGTCGACCGGTATTGGGAGCAATCAACGGTTGTTATTTCGTATATGATGCAAGCTTGCCCCCCAACCCATGGTTCCCACTGATGTCTTTACTTCTCCTCTGGCCATGTGTTATTCCGAGGAAGGAACGGAACTCGTTGGTGCGGCTTCGGATCAATCAACTGCATGCCTTATCACTCGAGCCTTTCTATTACTTCTATTAAGGATTAGCACTTTGAATGATCGGATCTGTTACTGAAATAGATAGGTGGGATTGAGCTTGAAATGCTCCACCTCTATGGTACCACGATGCCCTGCCCCTAAGCCGAGAGGGGATTAACGCATGAAGACAGGCTGCTTGTTAAGAAAAGGGTGTTCCGAATGCTGATGTGGAGTCGTTAATTCCTCTCCCGGTCGGTCGAGGGATATCCTCTCCCTTTGGTCGAGCCCCTCTCCCTATGGTCGGTCGAGCGCTTTACCCCTCTCCTTCCCGTACGGCAGGTCAGTCTTAGCTTTACCCGCACCTCCGGTCCTCCTCAAGTATATAAGAACTGGCGATATCTCGCCCTTCAGCCCAGCTGGCAGCCGGAGACGAGGATCCGGAAGATGAAGTTAGTGCTTTGTCATCTCTTATCAATGCTGCATCCTTCCTTCGAGACCTGTTCGAGAAGTTTGCTGGTATTGGATGAGATTCGCTCCTCTACTGGGCGGATAGATACGCCTATCGATCTCCACTGCTTCATTCATTCCAAATGCTAGAAGTGGGCCAAGAAAGAACATCCGAAACCGGCAGGCAGGGGTGAGCCAGGGCTAAAGTCTTCTATTGATCAAGGAGACGACCGCCTAATGGCTAGAGAAGAGGCAGGCAGGGTTTAGATCTTTCATTTGTTTGTTTGGCATTGCATCGCATTGGGCCCGACTCCTGCATTCTGACATATCGAGACTTTTCATCCCTCTCCCGGTGGGTTGGGTTGCCCCCCTACCCTACTACCCCCTACAAGGGGGCAGGGGCACTTATGGGGGGTAGAAAGGAGGCAAGCTTTAGCAAAATAAATCTTCTTTTCTCTTATCCTCTCCGGCCGGTTTCTTCCATCCGAATCGATAGTCTTCAGCATTTGGGAAGCTCAAATCAGAAGTTGGGGTTTTCCCCCCTGGTCCTAGGGAGGGGTTTGGAAGCAAAGCTTGAAGAAAGGTACTCGTACTCGACTGCCGGAAATATCGATGATAGGACGTGGGGGACAGGGACTTAAGTGACGGGTCGTCTCGGTATTTATTACGAACAAGAGGAGAAGGCATTGGATCCGCCCCACCCATTTAGAGCCCCTGATAAATGGGAATAAAAGATTGAAATGCGTAGGCCTCACTCCTGGTTCTCTGTCTTCGCCGGAAGATCTGTTTGGAGATGCAGCGGAAGCAGGGTGATCGTACCTCCCTACCCCCTTTCAACCCCAAAACCCCCTTCAATGCCCCTGCCCCCCTATTATGGGCAAGGGGGTAGAGGCATGGGTAGTGGGGCCCCCTTTATGGGGGTAGGGGGGCATGCCCCCGCAGTGGGGTAGAGGGGCAAAGACTCTCAGGAGAGGTCGGGTAGAGAATAATCGGTTCCATCGACCCTGCTGAGGAGTTCAGTGAATCGAGTGGTTTCTTTAGTGATCAATGCGGTTTATGCGGTAGGATGTGTCATCGAGAGGATACCCCCATTCTATCCCTCCAAATTAAGGGTTTTGAGCATTCGATGAATTATAGTATGGCTGGGGATAGGGATGAAATGAATGGGAACATGGCAAAAAAACTCTCTTCTGCTTTCTCTGTTCCCCCTGGGGTTTTAAGAGAGAAAGGTACCCTTCTAACCCCCTTGGCTTCCAAACAACATATTCCCCTTCGCGGGTTCCAAACACAAGGACTTGGGCAAACCCTGCCTCTCATAGATGTGTTCATTCACCGAGAAAGGCGAAATAAGCTGTTAAGTCGGGTTGATCGGTTGGGTGTTTGCCCCTGTATGGGCGGTAGGCCCGGAGATCTCCTTGTATACTGAATATGTTCCGCATTCAAACGATTGGACAACTATCAAAGCTAAGGGGGTACTCGGAACCATTGAACCCTCGAACCTTCCGGGGCCACGCGACTTACTTAAAGGGTTCATTTGTTGGTATCGCCATTGATTAAATTGCTTCCGCTGCCTATGCTTCGTTCTTCGTTTGCCGTTCCCCTTTCGAAGGAGATCCGACCTCAGAATGAACCCCATCTTCTTCAACCATTGCTTCGAGCTACCCCACATAGGGGGACTGACCCCAAACCCCGTCAATGAAAGATAGGAATAAACCCTTGGTCCGATGACTCGACCGGAGAGGGCTTTTCATCTATAGTTGTTTCTCTTTTCCCAAGGACGGCCGATGTATGTGGGTTCTGCATGCAGTTCCCTGACGCGCTGATCGGATCGCGGTGTTATTACCTGGGTGGCGGATGGAGATGGATAAGTTTGTTCGGTGGCTGAGAGGATAAGATTTGGTCCCCGGATAGGGAGGCAAGAAGTCTGTCCGACCCGTAAGGTGTTTCCACGATTTCACGCCGAGCGAGTTGGAGCCAAAAGGTTGGGTTCTCGTTTTATCTCTATCAAAGGCGCCTGCTGCTAGAGGTTGCATTCGCGCAGCACGTTGCTCCTGCCCTTCGACGCGAATTCATGCCTCTTTCTATAACTCGAGCGACAGCAGCCGTCGACCGAACAGAATTCTAGACTGTCCCCTCCGCTCCGGGACACTTGACTACTGCCAAGAACATCTACTGGGTTAAGTGACTGTCATCCTCCCCTAACCCATTCAGCTGGGAATGGTGCCGCACCTCGCTCAATGAATGAGAAACAAAGACTCAGTGCGTTTCGATACCTCCTGCATCGACTATTATTCTTTATAGACTTTAGGGGGGCACTCGACGAACAATAAATGGCTCTTTAAGACTGACCGGGAAGGAGAGGGATTAGCAACCAGAGCTGGGAATGCAGTTGATTGCTCCCACCATTGGTTTTCCGAGATTGGGCCGATCGATTGCTTTGTTTATTCTCCTCCTTCCGAAGAAGGCTTTAACCCCCAAGTGGATAGGGGCATAGTTGGTCATCAGTGATCGGTTCGAGCTGCTCCTTTGCCCCCCTTGTGGGGGTAGTGGGGTGCGGAACAATGCTTTTCTATCAACGAACAAACAAATAAACAGCTAACTCCTTGCCCCGAAGCCTTCTTAGTCGCCCTTGGGTGTGTTCTTTCCATGGGTGGACTCGACTGTGCAGTTGGGAATACTTCGACCGAGGTGCCTCCGATCTATCATAAAAGAATGGATGCAAAACCAGCTACGTTCACTTCCCACCTCTTCGCCCCTTTCCGCTCTTAATACTGTTCTAGCATTGCCCCCCTACCTCGCTTCAAGCGAAGAAAGCTCCAACTAATGGTTAGACAAGGAGATGTCTTAGCGCCCCTGCTTCTTCTCGCCCCTCCATTGGCAAAACATCCAAATCAACGATGAGAACCAGGGACTTGAGAAAGGTCTTGGGACTTTAGACACTCTCCTTTGGAATGGAAGTCATCTCGTCGATCCGAATCAATGAATCTATCTGGGCAGCACTACCCTTTATCTCAATTCGTTGTTAGCTTTTGAAGGAGTGGTTCCTAGAGGTTCAATGCTTCCAATTGTGATGCGAAAAAACGGGTAATAAACATCCTTTGAGTGAGCAAGCATCTGTTCGTTCCGGATACGACTTGTTTATTTCCAAGTGCCAGCTTCCTTCCTTCCGGGACTTCCTTCCATAAGGCGTTTCTTCATGCCGGAGCATCCTTTTCTAAAGACTCAACTGCCTCTGCTCGGATCAATGCTAATTCCGCTTCTTTTCCTGCTTCTGCACCTACTATCTATTGGGAAGAATGGGCTAAAGCCCTGGGGGCAGCTGGGAGAGGGGAATAGGTGGAGCATTTCAAGGTAGGTCTTTAGCTGCTCCAACGAATCGAGTTGTCTACGATACCCAAGCATGCAAGCAAGTCTTCGGGAATGGAATCGACCTTCGGAAAAATGGCCGCGGGGTCGAGGGGAAGGGCTTTAAGCCGAGTGCTTGCTTGCAAGAATCGACATCGAAAAGTAACTCTCAATCACAGCCTGAAGTGGGGGTACAAGGGCAGATTTCGGGTTACTGTGAAGAGCAGAGTCCTTTGTGCCGGCCGGCCCCTACAATTCTATGGCGATTGATTGCTTGCTATCAGGGCAACTATTCGTGTTTGTGTGTTTGGTTGTTTCCAATTGGTCAGTCTTAAGAGTTCACCTTCCCTTCCAAAGGAGAGTTCAGTGAGCAAGGGCTTGCTTTCAGCATTTTGAAGGGGAGAGGAATGACCGGATATCTATCCATAGTTGTCTGTATCGATATCGATCCTCCGGTTAAGCCTATGTAACAGAGGGAAGAATCAATAAATAAAGAAAAGAATACAGCTGCAATCAGTAATAGAAATGCTTTGAAATCCCTATCCCTGAGCTCATATCTGTCCGTCCATCTATTTACTTAATATCAACTGTGTTCTCCCCGGCTCCGATACTTCCTCTTGACCGGCGATCAGATCAGATCAAACGAGGGTACTCGCTAAGGAACCTCTCCTCTAGCTCCTCGACTGGCAGTTCCGCTTCCAATTGATTGGTTTGTTTGTTTGACACGGGCCCGCCCGAACTCCTGGCTATCGACATTAGGAGAGGGATGAGAAGAGGGCGACCTTATTCATTGGTGCTTTAGCCAGGTTCCGTCCATATCCAGCCATTGCAGAAGAATCAGTCGATCAAAATGGGGTATAGTAATATGTATATAGATATGTGGTCGTTTTCCCTGGGAAGTGAAAGCCTTGACATCCATCCGATTCTCATGAGTATCCCGACCTCTCTGCTCTAGCAAAACTTTCTATCTTTTTTGCTTTCGTTGATTGGGTCGGACCGGAACCGGCAAACACTTATTTTATTCGATCTCATGGGATGCCTAAAGAAAAAAGAGGCACTCGACTAAACTGCTTCTGCTTTTGCCGGGTAATAATTCTATAATACAGTTATGCCTCCGCCCCGTAGGGGACTCGGTCATAAGCAGCATCGATAAGATTCATCAACACATAGCTGGTAGGTGTACGCAAAGCCATTTGACTAGGGAGAGCTGTATCCAAACATGACAAATTCCTTCCAGACCTGCATTTTGGCACCAATCAATTTCACTCCATAAACCATTGAGGAACCTCAAAACCGACGCCAGACAGGACTGCAAAGTGACGTGAAATATCCTGTTACCAGTAACCAAGGGAGGCAACCTTATGAATGAAGGATCGTGATATTATAGAAGTAGTCACGAGTGGGCGGATAGAGGGAGGAATTGAGCTAGTCGGTTGGGAGACTCTGTTAGTTATTTTCCGGTTCGAAGAACCAAGAGGGAAGGAGACAGCTATCTTTAGAACGAAGGAATGAACCGCTAGCGAACAAGAAGTGGACTATGCCCACCTATATTTCTAGAGTTCTTTAAAGGGAAAGTTCCCGGGACAGATGCCCGATTAACGCCTCGGGGCCCCTCAGATTCAAGCATTCGATCGAAGGGTCTGAAGGACAGAGTTCGTGTCTTTCTTGATTGCTTTCTGTCATTCTTGATTGAGGGTTCAAAGGCTTTAGATCCGATGCTGTTAGCAGCTTGATTTGCCTTTATGGATGGAGATTGAAATGAATTGGTTGGCCGAAGACTGTGCAAACTAGGATCCAACTCTGGCGAGACCGGTTAACCAGCACTAAAAACCCTTCGACGTCGTCATTGCCTCAATGCTTTGCTTCGGCCTGAACTCAAAGGAAGGAAATAGGGAGAGGTGTAGTGAGTCCGTTCGTTCCTTAGCGCCTGCACGACTTCCCGTCCAAGATCCAATAAACACAAGGGCTTCCAGAGCTCCAATTGTCTTTCTTTATTTATTACTATTAGGAGAGGTCGGTCGAAGGGAGTAACTGGGAAGCACCCCGCCTTCCTCTGGCAAACCAACAGATATTGCGACTGAATGTGCCGTTGATCGTGATCGGAGCTTGAACTATACTTCCTTCCTTGGCTCAGTGGTCGAGCTCATGCTTGCCAGATATATATGGCAAAGTGCATCAACCAATTTGCCTAAGCGAACGGGGAGAGAAGTGACATATTGGCATCGGCATATATATATATATATATATGTGAAATCTAGGATTGGCATTTGCCTAAGCAAACTCCCTGCTTATCATTCAAATTCCTTCCCGATATAGCTGGCAAATCTAGGAATGGAAAATGACTAGTAAGACCGACCCCGAAATGTTCAAAGTGGCGTTTCGTATAGCTTACAAAACTCGAATTTCCTCAACTCCGACTTGCTAAATCTTCCCCTGCTCCCGCCTATAGATAGTAGGGCCCTCAGCGTTCATTGAGTGCTGCCCAGCTTCTGACATTCTTTCTTTCTGCTCTTCTCCCCTGCTTAGTTAGCTGCTGGGTCAACTGTGCCTTAACCCGAAGGGGTGAACCAACCCGATCCGACCGGCATGCTTGAATCCTTTCCACTGGTTCTCTTCTTTCAAGTCTTTACTCAGCCTTGAAAGCAGGAGCGAGCAGCTTTTAGCAAGCTTGGTTGGATCTGGGGCCGCCAAGGCTTCGGATCAAAGGCCTTCCTTTCTCTGAAGACCACCAATGCTGGAACAGGCTTCAAGCCAGCCCGGTAGCGAACTCCATCCAGGTTTTATCCAGTTGCCCTTTCATAATAGAAAGTCGATGGATAGGTCTTCAAGTCATCTTGTTTGTTTGCCGCAGAGGATAGTAGGAGAAGAACTGGTTCGTATCTTGGCCAAGAAAGCCCCTAGCCTAGGTCCATGGGTTCGTCGTTATGCTTGAGTCGATTTGTTTTATTCTTCCTATGCCCGCTATCATTATTGCCTCTGTTCTCTACCGGTCTGAAAGGAGTCACTTTGCCCAGCTTCACGAAGGTTGTTCCGGGCCGATGACCCCGGCTTTGCCGGAGCGTTATCTGCTATTGCTGATCCTGGTTATGGGGATTAGAACTGAAACAAACACTCTCCACTTCCACCCATCCTTCCGAGAAACCTCCACCTCTAAATCCCTCTCCCAAACCATGAAATCATCCCTGTGAATACCCCCTTTTTCGCCTTTCTTTCCCACCCAGAAATAAAGAAATTCCGTAGAGCTCTGCTGGGCCCCAGGGGATTTGATCGAGAAAAGGTGCGTGCAATGGTGTCGACTCGAAAGTATTCAGCTGCAGGTCGCCCCCCATATGCGGCAACCATAAGAATCCCTCTCCTTGAGATGACAGTCGAGTGCCCTCTCCCTCGAGCCCTATTAGAAGGTCTTAAGAGCCTGGTGGGTGGGATTGGTCAGTCTTAGCTTGACCCGCACCTCTGGTAAGTCCTCCGGGCCGTATATAAGAAAAGGTATATCCGCCCTTGGGAGCTGAGGGGTCGAAAGCCCTGTTGCTTGTGTTGGCCCAAAGCCTGGTTATGGTTATGCGGACAGTTGGAGCTCTTCCAGCAAGCAAGCAAAGGAGCTCTCACTCGAAGGTGGGCCAAGGCTTTAGTATACCGTTCAGGGGGTGGGTCGAGTGACTCCTATCAGTCTCATTCCAATGAAAATACATCCTATCTGGCTGGGTTAAATCCTCTCTGGATACTTACAAGCCAACAAAAAAGTGAAAGTCATCTCGTTGTTCAGACTCTTCTCGACTTGTTATATACGATATAAGATCCAAACCATTTATTTCAATCCCACCAGGCTCTGCCCCCCCTACCCCCCCTACAAGGGGGGGGGCATTGATGCATTTCGGTAGCCACCGGGCTTGAAAGCAAGCCGGAGAGGGAACAAAGGAAGATATAAATGCCTATCGCATTGGAACAAGGGGACTTATGGGTGGAAATGAAGCAAGCAAGCAGTTAGGAGCAGGGTTTATTACTCATGCTTGGGACAGTGTTGATAAGATAAAGACCCTAACGAGGTGCCTCCGATCCACCAGCATTGATAGGAGAAAAGGAAGGGGAATCCGACTCGACTGAGAGAAAGGAAGGGGACGATCAGACTTAGAGGGAGCAATCGAACTCTTGAGCTTGTGTTTCGCTATCGATTGTCAGAAAAGGATCGATCTCGACCTGCCCTGGTGGCACCACTGGTTCAAGCTCCACATCTCCGGTTTGCGGTAATTTGCCTAGGGTTGGCTCCTAGAGGTGATGAGCAGGAAGAGAACCAAAGAGAGGACGGTTCAGCTCCAGAAAGGAAGGTGCGGCTCAAAGGGTTGGGTGGTAGGGCACTTCTTGATGTCTTTCTTTATTTGGGCCACTACACCCCGGGGCAATATGTTCAACACATTGTGCTTCAAAGGACTTAATGCAACTCAAATGAATGGACCCGAAGAGCAGGAGATTAATTGTGGTTCATCACTTACTTTCCACTAATATCCTCTTCTAATACATGGACTTTCCCTTCCCTTCCCTTCCCTTTCAGTTCATTTCATGAACCCAACCCGAATAGAGCTAATATCCAATTGAAATAGGATATTTGTGGAAACAAATACACTATTAATAGATAGAGGGACCTGAGCTATTAATTCTTCCATCCAGGGGCGTCTATCTCCTGAAAGTTAGGGTGATGCCGTGGGCATACCACCCGTCAGTCGAGAGCGGAAAGAAAGACGAAAAGAAGCGGTTACCTCACGCGATACAAGAAGTTGAGTGCTTATCTGGGCCCTTCTCTCTACCGGGAATGAAGCAAAGCTGCGACTTCACCCATGCCTTGTGCCGCTGAACTTTTTTTTGCTGTGCCGGTTGGAAGGAAGTTGAGTTCAGAAAGGTATGCCTACTAGAGGTATGGGTTAATACGTCTATAAGAAAAGGTTGCAATTCACCCGGGGGCAATAGACTGCATTTGTTGGGAAAGATCCTGGCTGTTTCCCGGTCTGAAGTTCACTTCTCGCCTTAAGGATCTCTTCCGCCCATGGCTTTTGAAGGTGCGATTGGATTTATTGATTTCTTTCAGTTGGGAGGGGCAGAGACCCAGCTGTCCCAGCAGCTAAAGAGCCCATGGAATGGAGCCACCACATTGCTAAACCCTCTTTCAATCGAGTGCCTTCTCCTGTTGAAGCAGATAAACCGATCACGATAAACTGCACCTGCTTTGCTCGACCGACTCCATGTAAATGGCGATAATCCTTGTATAGATCTTCGAAGATTGATGCTTCCACCTTGGCTGCCTTTCGCCTTTGCTCCAGATATGCGCCCCCATATTCTAAATGGATTAAGAACTCGAGCCATTGAGGAGAGATTGGTCAACTCGACTTGCTAAAAGGATTGGTTCCGGGTTACCGATTCGACCCAGTTGTTCATACGTATTTGATGAATTATAGAAATCCTCGTCTCCGGCTTTAGCTTCTTGATTTATCAATAGATTATCCGAACATTCAATAGTTTTGCCATCACTCGTTAATCAGTATATAATGGGTGGGAGTGCCCTTTCCTCCATCATTCATCAACTCGAGAAGGCCAGCTCTGCCCGGGGGGGTACAGTGGTTCGATAAGGCAGTATAGCCCAAAGCCTGTTGTCCAATTCGTCGAGTGAGAGCAGACAAAAGGAGTGAAATACGATCCATCGGCATAGGACTGGCAAACCGTACCCAAGCCGATTCACTAGCGATAGCAGTATCATTGTTCCATTTTTGAGTCCAGACAGGACTTCAAAATAACGCTGATCAATTTGCCTAAGCAAAGCCATCTCGAAACTGAACAAATAGCGTTTGGACATATCGGAGAAACATAGGAAATTGGAAGATAAATCACTCGAACCAACGATTCAAGCTGCTTCATAGGTCGAGTTCCTTCGTCCCTCGACTGCCCATAGAATTTTAGGGCGAGAAGGGTGTCGAGTCACTCTATTGTATACGGCCCGGAGGACCGGAGGGGCTCGACCGACCATAGGGAGGGAGAGGGCACTCGACCGGAGAGGAATTTCTAACTGCACCTTTTGTTCCCAATCCTCTTTCTGACCACTGAGCCTTTGGAAAGAGAGTCGAACAAGTGGCCGGCTGACTTCGACCCTCTTCCACCTATTCATTCCGAAGCAAATAAAGCAGGGAGACTAGGGGGAGCATTCGTTCGAAAGCCAATGAGAGAGGGGATGAAACGAGAAATGGCAAAAATCCTAGATTTGCTAGCTATGTCCAGTAGACAATTTCATGTTTCAAGATCGGTTTACTCAGTGAAATTGAATCCTACCATTCGCCATATATACGAAACACAATTTGTTCTGTTCTTAAGTGGGTTTGCTTACTGAAATAGAAGGGTACGGTTTCCCAGTTATGTCCGACACAAAAAGTAATGTTTCATTACCAATCTTACTAGTGAAATAGAAATCCTCCACTTTCGCCCATGCTGAGATGAATTATTATCGTTTCCAAACCCCTCTCCCGGCTTCGAAGCCTCTGTGCCCACCCGACCCGGAATGGGATTTGGCTAACTTTGCCATATATGTTAAACGTAAAAAATGTCACTTCCCAACCCAAATGCTTAGTCAAATCTCTCTCGATTTGCCATATATATATGCCAATGGATTTTTCACACTTTGAGATGTGGTTGCTTACCAAAATGCCATTCCTGGCTTTTACAGATATGTCCAAACGCGAAAAGTGCACTTTTCGACCCGGGAAATCGGCTGGCTAGATTTGTCAGTTATATGCCGATGGATCGGTCGCTATCCGCCCGGATCTTCTATTAGTATTTAGAGTTGGAGATGCCGCTAAGTACCCGCGGTGCCTTCGCCCCTGGTTTTGATTCGTTTACTTCCATAAGAGAATTGAGCTTTATTACAGCCCTCGAGTGCCGCTAGCGGCGATCATCACTCCAAACATATCCTCTCCTCTACTCTCCCCATCTAAACCCAAGATTCCTATGTAGGGGGTAGGGGGCAACCCGCAAGGGCGGGCAACCTTGTCATTGCCATAACTCGTAGGGGAATCAATCGCTCAAAACTGCTGGAAGTAAAGATCCTGTTTCCCGGGCCGATGCAATGAATCATGGCAATTCATCCTTATCCATAGGGGTGCATGTGAGTCAGGTTGTTATAGTAGGAATACCATCCATCCAATTGCAAATGGGTGAAAGCTTTCTTTCTTGCTTTTGGGGCCTTACCTGCTGGCACGAACACATCGAGTCAACCGCTACCTAGGGTTCTCGCTTTCGGTTGTTTCATTCCAGGTGGTGCCTTAACCTAAGGAGAAGCCGGGGTAAAGCGCTCGACTGACCTTATAAACGGGCTCGAAGGAGAGGACCGGAGGGGCTCGACCAAAGGGAGAGGGGCTCGACCGACCGGGAGGGAGAGGATATCCCTCGACTGAAAGTACCGCATTGCCCACTGCAGCCATCATAGCACATTCTAACTCCACCTATCTCACTCAGGGAGCTACCGGAAGGAAAGAAAGAAATCAAGAAATAAATCAAGAAAGACACAGTGAAGCGAATTAAGGATCCTGCATTCTATCTGGCTGGGTTAAATGCCTTTAGTAGAGCAATGAAAGCTTGAAATCAATTAAGAGAACCGGGGGCATTGAGGAAGGAGGGTTGACCTGGAACCTTGATTAACGGGCGGACTTCTCCCTGTGTTTATGTGTTTTATCCGGCTTGAACCGGTGTCGATCGTCCATCTGCTTGTTTCAGATATCATCCCGGCACATCTATAGTAGGAATATCAATCCTAACGGCAAGCAATCCAAGTCAATGAATGAAGGTGTCAGCGGGCAAATGCAAAACAAAAGCTAACAAACAAACAGCCCCTTATAATTTGAGGGCAGATGCCCCATAGTTTACCCTGTTGGTTCCGAAGGCAGGCCTTTAAACAAAGAAAGAAATCGGGGACTCGACTCGCTCTGTCTCCTCTCCGTCCGGTTAAGGCGAGAGGGGCTCCAAGCGAACCAGCACATTGTTTTTATTGATCGACTTCAAGTTGAGGGTTTATAAAAAAGGAGCTTGGCAGCCAATCCTGTAAGTCGAGGAGAAACGATAAGGTCTCGCCTAAAGGGCAGCCGGGCCAACAAACCATCACTCAACTCGTAGGCTAAAGCCTTGATGAACTATACTTCCACAAAAGGGTTCAGTCGCAGCTATCTATCTTTATTTATTTCAAGGGCGAGAACTTAGCTCTCGCTCCTGCTTGCTTCGCTGGAGAGGGATGAAATGGCTCGACTGTTAAGGTCAATTCCGGTTGTGTCATCGGCTTTGCTTTTATAAGCTACCCAACACAAGGAGCCAAGTCCCAAACAAAAGAGTACAAATCCCCAAGCAAGGTGCGGAAGTAATTGGATCAGTTGGAAGGGTGGGAAGTGAACGAATTGAGTGCTGTGCAGCCAATGCCTCTAAGCCCAATATTCTTCCTTGATTTCTGTATTTCTTGATAGCTTTCTTTCTGGACCCGGCCCCTACCGGAGAGGAATAAGGGCACATTGATAGGATAGGTGAGGGACTAATGGATGGATGACTGCTTGTGTAACCGGTAAGCTCTCTTCGGCAAATATCCTGCTTTCGCATCCGATCATTCAAAGTGCTAATCCTTCTATAAGTAATATAAAGGCTCCCTCAAATTCTATGGGGCAAGCATGGAAGATCAGCACTGAAGCCAGGTAACAAACAAAAGGAGTCAGTCGGATTGATGCCTTTGACCGGGTGATCGGAATCTTTCTTTTTTTCTTGTGTCAGGTCAAGCTTGGAAAGCTGGTTAGGCCAGAGCAGCCTATAGAATGGTAGGGGGTTTGAAATCATAGTTCAGCTCGAGTTCCCCTGCGTCGACTGTTGCTTTTGATCCATCTGTCTCCCTCTCTTTCTTTGATCCGATCTTCCTCAGGCATGGAGTCGAACCAACCGCCTCAAGGCCCCACTTCGAATGCACGGGTGGACGTAAACCGCTTGAGAAACATGACAAGTCACGCCGGACATATGTGCAGAACCTCACCAATCCATTTCCCCCCCATTGGCGAGCAGTTGGAAAGTGTGACATTTTGTGTTTGACATAACTGGGAAATCTAGGATTGGCATTTGCCTAAGCAAACCCACCGCCTATTGTTTCTCTAGGGCATGACAAGTGGCGTTTTGTATAGCTGGCAAAGTGAGCTTTTTCTCACTGGCCAACCTCCGAATCTCCCAGATCCCGGCACCGCTATGGCTGCTTCTCTGCTTCTGCTTCTCCCAATGTTTGTTTGTCGATACGACCGGTGCATCGGGATTGAATCCCTTTCCTACGGATTACCTTCCCTCGACTGATGGGTTCGATCCTGCTAAAAGCAAGAAGAGGTGGGAAGAATCCATGGAGCACAGCTGCACCCGTTCCCCTCCGGTTGGTTCCATGCCTTGGCGCATCAACGTAAGTCCTTCCTGGTCAACTGCTAATGCTTTCTTTCCGGATACGACTTATTGAGTTTTTCCCCGCTCGGATGCACCATATTCCCCTGGGGCTGATTAATGCGTTCATTAATGAACCTGCGATCCCGAAACAACAAGCAAAACTTTGAAACGCCCTACGGGGATCGCGGTTGTTGGATTGAAAGCTTCGGAAGGGAGATATTAATTAGCCATCCTGAACCGGGGGTGCCATCCTTTACACCCTCAGGTAGGATAGCTATTCAAGCTTTCGGATGTTTATCGGCAGGCCCCCCTCTTTATTATTGAGTTCTAGCCCAATTAAATAGTTGGGAGGCTAAAGGGAGTTCAACTGGTGGTGCTTGCGGGGTTGTTTCTTTCACTCCGTAGAATAGATAGTTAGCTAGCCAGCAGTTCTTCCGTTCTATAACGGCAGGCTCAACAGCAGGTTCAATCAGCAGGTATTATAGCCATATAATTTGAGGGCGGTTACCCGGCAACAATAGAGAAGTTGGCATTGGATTGTTCGGCTTCATTCACCCTCGGTAGTAGAAACTATCCTACAACTAGAATTCCCTCCCGGAGGTGGAGGATGGGCCCCTACTCTTCTAAGGCAACTATCCCTCAACTATCTCAACGGCATCAGGGAGTTATAGCCTTGACTGGAGGGACCTAACTAGAAAGGAAGGTTGGTTACCCGACAATGAGAAGTTGGATTGTAAGGTAGGGGGCATCTATTCTATAAACCCCTGGGCCCTACTTAATTAATTGCTCAACAGCCGTTTCGAGGAGCCTCAAAATTCTATGGCCCTCCTTATTATAGTTGTTCCGGCCACCCTTATTCACGGAGTTCAAGTTAGAGTCTTTCTGGTTTGTAGGCTCCCCCTCTCTTTCCTCGTGCCATCCTGTGCTTCCGGTTCATCGGGTAGTTTCATTCCAGAAGCACTATCCTGAACCCCCAGGGAATCAACTATAGCTTGACATAGCCTCCCACCCGGATGGATAGCCAGCCTATTGCCTCCTATCAGAGGCTCCATCCCAATATCAGAGTTACGCTCCATCCCTCATACTATAGATTCCCTCCCACCCGAGTTCAACTAATCCGAGGCCCCTACGGGCGAAACAACTAGTTTAATTCTGTCGAATCCTCCCTCCCGGGAACAACTATAGTAGTTCTTCCCACCCTCCCTACCTATAGTGGCAAATTTCATCAATCCCTATTGTTTCTCAAATTGATTTCGGTTCCCAATTATAGAAAACAAAGGGCAATTCTAGTTGAATTTTCTCACATCGATCTCTATCTACCCTATAGTTCCCACCCACCCTGTAGGCATGTTACGTCTAGAATATGCCTTTAGAACAACCATTCTAGGCTAGGCCGGCAACTAGAATTATAGTCCCACCCCCAACCCAACTAGCCATAGAATAGTAGGGCCCGCAGGTCACTTCACCAGTCATATTCGCCAAACTTTTGATCTTAGTGCCGGTAGGGTTAGGAAGGGGCCCCTACTATTCTATGCAGTTGGGTCACTTCACCAGTCATATTCGCCAAACTTTTCTAATGGAGAGATGCTTAGGAAGGGCCCCTACGGCGTTGGGTCGCTTTCACAGTCATATGAGCCAAACTTTTTGAGCCCCTATATCTATAGTTGCGCCCTCAAATATATTATTGTTAGTTTGGCCCGGCTGGGCCCTACAATTCGGCTGGGGGGGTCACTTTCACAGTCATATGAGCCAGACGAATGATCAACTCAAGGTAGGGTTAGGCCCCGCCACAATAATCTACAATTCTTATTGGGGGGGGGGCGGCTGCCTACAATTCGTCACTTTCACAGTCATATGAGCCAGACGAAGGATCTTCCGATGGCCTACTATTTTCTGGTTAGGATGGAAGGAAGGAAACAACTATATAAAAAAGGGCACCTACCCCTACAATAATCTGAAGGGGGGCAAATGGTACCTACCCCTACCCATGCCCTACTATTTGCGAGGGACCTGCCCCTACGAACTATATAAAAAAAGGGCAACTATTCTTCCTATCCCTACAACTATAGATGCGGAGGGCTTTTTGGGCCCTACTATTCTAAAGGGGTTGGCATGTTACGTATAGAATCTGGCTTCACTACCCCAGCCGAATTGTAGGTCATTCCTTTCTTTTGGTTGTTCTTTATTTCGTCAATCGGCGGATCTTGAGGCGGATCGGCACATCGATCGGCGGATCTCGAGGCGGCCCCGGCTATAGATTATTCGGATCTTTAGATCGAGAGGCGGATCTCGACGACGATATCGATCGGCGGATCGGCACATCGATCGGCGGATCTCGAGGCGGATCGGCACATCGCCCCGGCTATAGATTCTTCGGATCGTCGAATCGATTCTATACGTAACATGGGTGGGCCCCTCTCTTTATTAGTTGAGAATTTGCCCCCCCTCGCATATTATTGTGGGAGGAGGGCCCCCTATCAATTCTATGGGGCAACCTCTAGCAGGCGTACATTAATTAGGCTACAATAATCGTTGAACCATAATTCCTGGGTGGGAGGCTATAGATGCGGGGTGGGTGGGCCCCTACTATTCTATGGCATCGGAGGGCGATAGTAGTAGGGCCGTTTCTCGATTCTATACGTCACATGGGTGGGTGGGAGGCTTCTATAGGTTGGGTGGGATTCGGAAATCAAGTTGGGTGGGCCCCTACTATTCTATGGCAGGAGGCCCCATCACTATCTCCTCCCACCCAATTAATCTACCCGACTCTAATTGGAGCGGGTTCTCCGTGGCCGGTCTACGTTTAGCCAAGATTCGCCTATAGAATGGTAGGGCCTGAAGCCGGTTGCTAAACAGCCCAAGCTCTATCTATGCCCAGGTCGATCATGGGAGGCTTCACAGTGACAAGTCATTCGATCATGTAGAGGGGTCTACCAAGGTCTCTATCCCGCGCTTTAGTGCCGAGGGAGAGATAGGGGGCAGCAGGAGCAGCCAAACCACCCACCCGAACCAATCATTCACTCTGGCGAGTTGGATCGCCCTACCATTCTATAGGCGGATCTCAGGGACGGACCTGAACTAGAATTCCATGCTTGGGAGTCGCGTAGTCAGTGGCATTTGTCACTTCGTGCTTCCAATGCAGACCCCACTTTCTTAACTGTCAACTCCGGAGCATATTTGTAGATTTCTACCCATTCTACTCGGCCCTTTCTATATTGTTGGATTGGGTTCACATAGAGGGATTTCTGCAGGAGTGAAGTGAGCCCAAAGTCTGTAGATCAGGGGACCTGAAATGGGACCGATGAACATAGCTTGCATAGATAGCCTCATTGCCCTCCTGGCACGCATGAGCAGCAGGAGTGGGAGGTGCCACATAGAAAAGAAACCCAATACCAGAAGGATTCTCTATTCTGGGGCTAATCGATCTCTGTTTGTTGAGAATCGATCTAACATCCTTTGTCCGTACTATATCCTCCACCAACGGCTATCCTCCTCCACCATAGAATAGTAGGGGCTGCCATTAATCAGTCCCATAGAATTGTAGGGCGAGTCCCCTACTCTTCTCAAGGAATCAGCTCGCTAGGCCTTTCCCTACAATTCGGCTGGGGGTAGGGGCCCCATAGAATTAATTGTAGGGAATCCCCATAGAATAGTAGGGGCACTCGATAGTTGCTAGCCCTACCCCCGTAGGGGCTTGA
Organism: Cryptomeria japonica; assembly: GCF_030272615.1. Taxonomy (NCBI): domain Eukaryota; kingdom Viridiplantae; phylum Streptophyta; class Pinopsida; order Cupressales; family Cupressaceae; genus Cryptomeria; species Cryptomeria japonica. The sequence continues at coordinate 89,797 of NW_026729233.1, read as the reverse complement.
CTGGGGCTAGCCCTACTATTCGCGAGGGGGCTTGACTGGAGGGCCCCTACAATTCTATGGGCCAGCCGCCCCCCGGGAGGTATATTATCGTAGGGGGCCCACCCCAATCTATAGCCTCCCACCCACCCCAGTCAAGTTACTAGTAGCAGCTATTGACTCATACCCATACCCGTAGTTCATCACGAGTAGTTCCAGTGGTTGATTCCGTGCACCCGCAGTACCTGTAGTCCACCCAGTCGAGACATCAGTTGCTGGAAGAAGCAGCCGTTGATGCAATCGACTAAGCAGTTTCAAAGTCCGTTGATCCAGCCCTCTGGCACTAATATTGGCCCAGTCCCAGGTTCTGTGGATCAAGTAGACCCAGTCGATGCTGTCGATTGGCCTTTGCGATCTCCATGAGCAGCATATCCCCCTCCAGGTGCATAAGCAGCCGATCCGGTACCAGTAGATCCAATAGCATCAGTAGTTCCATCTGTTCATCCGGCCCCATCTTTCCAGAGAGTCAGTAGCGCCCCGGAGCCGGGATGAATTGGTAGAGACAAGGGCTCTTCATCTGGATCCGCCCGGAAGCATCGGAGGGATGGGAAGAAAGATCTGATCAAGCTTTCCTTAGCCAAAATAAACTATAGGCATCCGGAAGGGAAGAAATATCTTTATCCCTTGTCTCCAATGGTGAACTACCTTTGCTTCTTGCCCCGGTGCTGCCACCTACGAGTAAGCGACTCAATCTGGGACTTTCACTGGGGGAAGGAGGAAGGAGAGCTGGGACTGGTTAAGCAACTGGATCAACTGGGTCAGCTGGAACCGGTCAATGAAGTTGCCTTTCCCCCTGCGGGCCTCAATAGTAGGTAACTACCACAGTGCTTCGAGGCCACTTCCTGCTACTTCGTCTCGGTCAACGTCCGGCGCTAGAACCCACCCGTCTATTCCCGATCCCCCGCTCCTATCCGATTCCCATTAGTCGAGTATTCCGTGCTTCGATCCGCCTTCTCGATGAACCCTGCCAGAGAAGGAAGGAATCATTGATCAGCCGCTCGAACCACGTGGATGGATGGCAAACCACTACTGGTGGATGGATTGCTACCACCTAGCCTTCTAGACGAGACAAGCGTGGACCCGGAACCAGGCATGGAATCAAATGATTTGGTCAGTTCCGCTTGTTTTTTTGCGCGAATAGTTCACACCTTCTCAAATGGTCGATAGCTGGCGGACCAGGGGAGATAAGAACATCCGGTCACTCCTCGCAAAAAAGTAATGCCCTCGTTTCCGTTCATCGACGGGGTGCTGTGTCAATCAATCTCCCTCCCGGAATGGAGAAAGAGATCTGCCCGCCCAATGCTCTAACTAACCCGGTGCCTGTTCCCACCACGACTGATGAATACCCGGATTTCGAGCCCAACGCCCCGTAGGGCCGAACTACCATAGAATAGCCCCCCCACCCTGGTTTGATAGCCTAAGGGTTGGGAATAGGCCCTACGGGCGGAACGTCAGGAGGTTAAGTCCGTAACCTTCACTATCGTTCAGGTGACGGGTCGGCACTAGAATCCCCGGAACTAAGATCGGGGTGGGAGGGAGCTATAGTTCCTTATTCTAGAACTCTTTTTTAGATTAATGCGGAATTCATTAGCTTGCTAGAATACGCTAGAATAATCAATCAAGCCCTCGACATTTTATGGTAGATTAATTAGCCTGCTAGCCCTTTAGAATAGTAGGGGGCTCGCCCTCAAATTCTATGGGGGGTGGGCCCCTACTATTCTATGGCAGGAGGATATAGTTGCGTATTCTAGCAAGCTCCCTACAATTCTATGGCCCTACTATTCTAAAGGCACTGATAAATTCAAAACTATAGTTGTCATTAATAAGTTTCTTTGAAACCGGATTTCCAATGTCTCTACCTAGCAACCCAAGTAGAGGTTCAAATCGGTGGGATGATGGGGTGGGGATATCGACGTGTGTAGTGTTTTCTACCAATCCAATGCTTTTTTTCTGCCAATCCATTTCTTCCATTGCTTTCCCCGCTCTTAGCAGGCAGGATGGTCGGTACCGCTCATCCATGCATCTCATTGTTTCCCCCTCAATGCAGCCAATTAGGAGCAGGTTGGTTCTATCTATGCCCCCATCCATCAACTCAGAGCAAAGGTCGGACCGGTTACTTCTCTATCGGGCTGGACCGCCGTAGGGGCCGTATGTCAATGCGGATGAACTACGGGGCGGGCCCATGCCCCCCACCCAACCCCACACACGGAGGCCCCGTCACTTTCCACCCACCATGCATGCATGCATGCAGGGTGGGGGGTTATACTAGCGAGCTGATTCCTTTAGAATAGTAGGGGCCCTTAGTTCTTATCTATTGCCGGTGAAGAGGGTTCTATATCATTGCCCACACACGAATAGTAGGGCTAATCGGAGAACCTCCCTGCATGCAGGGGGGGCCCGTAACCTTCACTATCGTTCAGGAGAGGCCCTGGCGTCTCCTCCTCCCACCCCCCCCAGGGGCCTCCCACCCTGCATTGGGAGGGAATAGTTATTGTGTGCATTCATAGGGCCCAATTCTAGTGGAGGTATATTATCTGCTTACCACCCTGCAGAATAATGTTGAGGTAGATGCCGCCCTGGCGAATAGTAGGGGGCGGGCGGGATCTTTTGCAGTAATATGGGCATCGGCTCGATCCCCACATCTGACCAGAATGCTTTATGGGTCGCCCCTACTATTCTAAAGGGCTAGCAGGTTTATTAATTACGGGGGACAAGCGATGAAGCATCCCAGGGTTCATGGGGGGGCTATAGGGCATCCCATCACCGATCATATTACGTATAGAATCTGGCATCGACTGCATCACCGTCTATAGCATGGCATCAAGACGCGATGAAGCATCCCATCTCATCACCAATCCGGAGATGGGGCCCTTTCTTTCTATAGTGGGCGCTAGGGAAACACCGGGACTGCGTCGCTACACTCCATATTCTATACGTTATGTGATATGATCCATCGCGTTATAATACGATCCATCGGCCCGGGGAAATAGCTCAGTCGGTTAGAGTGCTGGTCTGTCACGCCAGAAGTCGCGGGTTCGAACCCCGTTTTCCCCGGCCTATGGATAGTAGGGGGCCCCCGGGGCCCACTTGTGCTTTTTAAGCATAGGACAAGATTCGGACGCCGGTTTTGTGAATTGGTTCAATAGTGGCAAAGCGCGAATCGCCCTACTATCTGCTCTATATCCTAAAACAAGTGTGGGGTTGGGTGGGGGGCATGGGCCCACCCTGCAGGCAGCGCTAGCCATTCGGGGTGTTCATAGGGAACTATAGTTCCTTCCCCCGTAGGGCACCCTAGTAAAGCTTCATCATAATAATGTTGCCGCGGCGAAACTAGACTAGACTAAACTAAACTAAACTAGAGTCGGGGGAACTAGCCGAATAGGCCGGGGCCTCCCACGTCAATTATTCTGCAGGGTGGCCCCATGCTGCTCGATTCTAGAACTATTTGCCCCCTACAAGAATCTACAATTATTATTGGGGGGGGGGGCGAAGGGCCCCCTACCCCCCCACCCCCCATTATAGTTCTAGTAGGGCTAGCAGGTTGATTAATTAAGCAGAGCTGGGTGGAGCAGATAGGGAAATAAAGTAAATGAATGGAGTAGGGGAGGCAGACCGAACCAACCGGAGGAGCGAGCGAATCAGCTTCGTCATCGGGATCAAGTACTTTATTCGTGGCCCCCGTAGGGCTCACTGGTGGACCGGGGGTGAAGAAGAATCTATGTACTGGTCAAGGTCTCACCGTAAAAACGAACCGACCTAACCGCCCTGCGCAGGGTGGGGGGGCTATAGTGGCTAGTTCCTCCGTTGAAGCAAAACAACCGAGTGTTCTTCGGAGGTCACTATGTTCTAAAGTGATCCACCGAAGCACGACCAGTTCGGGGGCATCTCTAAGAGTTAGTTGGGTAAAAAAGAGATCGCGGCGCCCCGGTCCGGAAGAAGCTAGATCAACTGGATGGAGGATTCTAGGCGGGCATAGCTTTCGATTCAATAGGCCGCCCGTAGGGCGAGTTGTAGATGCGAATCGAGGATTTGGGCTGATACAGACTTCTTCATCCCCTTCTAAATTGAAACATCATCGCTACGCGCCATGAGTGGTCCACCTACCCACCCCCCCCCGGCACTATAGCTATAAAGGGGGGGGTTTCCCTACTATCTATAGGGGGGCTATAGCGTACGGATAGGGCTATAGTTTGGATGGGGCCGCTCCCCTACGGCACATTCATTTCAACATTAAGCATTCATAAGGGATGTGTCAAATCCGCAGTTTGATTCGCTTGATCCACCCCTACTATCTATAGGCAACCCCGAAGCCCCTACTATTCTATGGCCCTACTATTCTATGGCCGTTACTCTAGCAAGCGGAGGGAAATCAAAGAAGAATCGCCCTACTATCTATAGGCAGAAGGCTGGATCGAGGCCTGCCTATAGATAGTAGGGATCGGGGGGAAACCCTTTAATAAGCATAATCGTTTCAACCTCGATTCAACGGATTCAACCAGCCACTATAGAGGATAGGGCCCCACTATAGCCCCCCCCACCCGGGCATTCGTGCGCCCTATTCAATTCTAGGGGCATCTCCCCGGTAACTCCATCCAATCTTTCTTCTGTTTTCCCGCTTACTACTTATGAGCGGGTGATCGATCACGTTATCAATTATCCCAGTCCCCGTTATACCTCTCGGTCATTCAGAGAAAGCAATAAGATGAGGAACGGGGGAATAGGAGCGGCTTAGGCAGGGGGGACCTTGGGCAATGAAACGGATAAGTATCCAGTGGTGAACCCTCGAGAAGCTTGAGCCCTCCCTACCGCAACCCCTTAGAATAGTAGGGGCCTCCCACCCACCCCAATCGGCGAGAAAGCCCACCCCACTCCCGCCTTGAGAATAGTAGGGCCATCCTTATGCTAGCGTATTCTAGCGTATTCTAGCAGGTTTATTAATTCCGAATTAATTACTACCATTCTAAAGGGCTTGTAAAGGGTATGGCAATAGGCCCTCGACATTCTATGGTACTGATTAATCGACGTGGGAGGGAACTATAGAGGGAAGCAGACGCCCTACCTCCATAGTGGGGCATGTTACGTATGGAATCTCGAGCCATGGCGACAACTTAAATGGCTATGGCTCGCTGTCGCTCTCCATCAATTATCCCTATCCGGGGCTTCCGGAGGGTTGGTTAGTTCGCCGGCGGCCCTATATTCTATGGGCTCGGGGTTCATCGGGTGCATCCCGATTCCCGGTCCCCAGGGGTTCGGTATGATAGATCCCGATTCCCATGAACACCCCGCTACTAGAATAGCGGTTTGGTCCCCAGGGGTTCGGTATGATAGATCCTGATTCCCGGTTCCGGGGTTCGGTGTGATAGAATCTATACCCATCGGTTCGGCCGGGGCCACTCTGCACGTTTATGAGCGTTCGACGTCTTGCCCGCCCTCAAATATATTATCGTGCCGGTCCCTTTCGTCTAGTGGTTAGGACATCGTCTTTTCATGTCGAAGACACGGGTTCGATTCCCGTAGGGGATAGTTGAGTAATCAGCCGCCCAGTCTTTGTTTGAGCACACGCACCTCACATGCATATCCGTATATCGGAGCCCGCCCTGCCGGCCTTTGTTCCAATCAGTACCCCGCTTGCGCCCTCAAATAGATTATTCATGCTCCCTCGTCGATTCGCGTAGATAAGTCGATTCGTGCAGGCTCCCCGGAGGGATCCATTCTTACCTACTTGTCGTGATCGCCGGCACTAGAACTCCCCCCCACGTCAATGGCATCAGCCTGCTTCCCTTTAGCTCCCCACCCCCCCCTTTAGAGTAGTAATCTACCTCCCCCCTACTATGTCGCCCTTTTTCATATTATTCTAGCCCCCTACTATGTCGCCCTTTTTCATATTATTCTAGCCCCCTACTATTCTAAAGGGCCCCCCCCTATCCCCCCCAAGCTATAGTTCTATGGTTCCATAGCCGGGGGCCCCTACTATGTCGAAAAGGCCATAGAAAATAGTAGGCCGAATTAATTACTGATTAATAAGGGGGCCCACACTTATTAATCAGCCCGCTAGAATAACCCCCTCCATTCCAATATCTCAATATTAAAGCATCTAAATGTGCACCCGGGTGACACCAAGGTTAGGTTGATGCGTTGAGACGACCCCCCCCTTGTCTAGTCTATAGTTGCGTCTAGCCCTCCGAATTGATCTATTCGTCTTGCAGCGCACATAGGTCAAGTAAAGTAGATGATAGATCTAGCTAGCCTAAAGAAACCGAGAGGCGGGGTGCACATCCGACCAATCCAAAAGCAACTATACCCCCCCCCGGGCTATGCCCCCCCACCCAACCCCGGGGTGGGCCCCTACTATTCTATGGCATCGGAGGATGGAGGCATCCCGGGAAGGCGAGGAGGCTCATCTCTATGCAGCCCGAGGTTCTAACCCACAGGGTTAGTCTATACCGCCGTATCATGTGCCGTGCCCACCATTCATAGCTAGCGGGGTGGGTGGGAGCGATTTCTGGTCCCCCGTTGCCCTGGCCAGGGGTGGGTGGGAGGACAAAAGGGGGTTGGGGAGAAGGGCAAAAAAACAAGATCATTATCTCAGCGACTCACCGGATCTCTGCCCGAGGAGCCCTGCAGCAGCATGTGGAAACTTGTTCACCTGGTACATGAAAATCATCTAGAAGTTATGTCCACCCGAACGAACTATGGTCAATTCCCAGGGTTCATGGGGCCAGGGGTGGGTGGGTGGGTGGGTGGCAATAGAACCCCCCACCCATCCCCACACACGCCCCCCACCCCACCCTGCATGCATGCTTATTCTAGCGTCATTCTAGCCCCCTACAATAATCTACCTCCAAGTTATTCTAGCGTATTCTAGCCCCCTACTATTCGCCGCTTTCTCGCAGGTTTCTCCAGCCGAGGGCCGAATTAATTGACTGATTAATGCAGGGGGGCTTGACTAGGGCTAGCAGGTTTATTAATGCCCATTATTCTATATCGCCCTCGACATTCTATGGGACTGATGCCATTATTCGCTCGATTCTAGCAACTAGAATTGCCCCCCCTACTATTTGAAAGGGTTCGCTTTACTAGGGCTAGCAGGTTGATTAATTCACTTATCCATAGAATTGTAGGGCACTGATTAATTAAAGGTTCTTGCTTTCAATTCTATGCGAGCGCTCAGCCCGTGTTGGATTCATCATATCGCTACTGTAATAACTTAAGATCTTAGATCCCGCGTAACAATCCATTGATCAATGGCCCCATCGACTTATGCGTAGTGATCAGCCCCAGGTAGAATGACTAGCTTTAATTCTCCTCGCGGACTACTCTCCCCACCCCTATCGAGTCCCCCCCACCCGGGAATCTATCTGTGACCCGTTCATTTCTCCCAGAACTATAGTTCGAAAGGCCCTATATATTCTATGGGACGATCAATTCATTAATCAAAAGTTTAGGTCATATGACTGCCATATAGTTCTTGGGCCGACCCATAGAGATGTCAACTTATTTTTGTCTTCGCATCTCGATCTACGATCGGAAATGGAACTACGGACTCTCGATCTGGAATTGGATATGAAACAACTCGATCCGTTCCCTCGGATTCTCGCCCTACTCTCCCTAGTCGTGTACGAGAGGAAATGGAGGGGTCCAACCTACCGAAAAGTTCCCTACTCTCTGAGTCCTTTTTCGGTGCGTATAGTTTGAGTAAAACGCCCATTACTGCGTAGGCTTTACACATTTCAATGCTCCAAAAAAACCGTACAAAAAGTGTCTGGGTTTATTATTCAAACGGCCAAGTTAGTCGAGACCAACGGACCATCGGGGCGAACGCACACTACTGTTTCTAGTTTCCGGCTCGGCCTGTCTCTGCTCCTGGTAGATCTTGGTATCGATATGGAAGGGATTTGATCGATGCTGGTAGGTCTGCCTCTATCTATGCTGCTGGCTCTGGAACTGTCTTTACGACCGGAGCATCACTGCTTGGCCAGAAAAATGTGGGGGAATCACTTAAATAGAGCATCATTGTATATCGGAACTAAAACAAGCTATGCTACCATCCTTGCTCCTGCAACCGACTTTGCTTTTTCCTACTCTTTGACCATCCTATGCAAGCATATGAACTGGTTCTAGCCATTGATCGACGTTGAACCAATTGCCCAATGGGGGATCCGGTAGTAGGAGAGGCAATAGCAGAGGTACTACCACTTGTTGACCCAGTTGATCCAGCAGAAGCAGGGGTGGAAGTAGCTGATTCAGTTGATCCATCAGTAGCAAAGGCAGAGGCACCACCAGTTGTTGATTCAGTTGACCCGAAATCAATTGATCTAGTTGAGTCAGAAGCAGGTAGGGGAGTAGGGCACCTGCATAAGTGCCAGATACAACTCCTCCGGTTGCCCTACCATTCTATAGGCGAGCAGTGAATCCAGCAGTTGACTTCAAAGTTGACCCAGAGCTAATTAGGCAATTCACCGAGTGGAAGCATTTGACCATTATATACATTATATTCGTGCTTATTTAGTTCCAAAGCAACTACCTATAATTGTTGGCTCAAATTGTTAGTTAAAGCAACAGAAGCAGTTGACTCAGTAGTTTAAGTAGCAGTGGTTGCAGATAAACTGGCATTCATTTCATTCATTGTGTTCCGTAGTTCCCACCGAATGCAACGGGTTGGGGTGCATCATAAATAAGGAAGAATGCGTACTTCCCTTTCTCGACCCAGTCGCAGTCCCACCCAGTTGTTCCACCTATTCTATACGCAACTTCTATCTCCCCCCACCCACCAACAACTATTCCCTCCCTGGCGCTTTCAGAATCTGTATTTCTAAAGTAGCCTTCAGAAACTAATCTTTCGGCCCGGGTGGGGTTTACTTCAAAAACTAGATCTTTCTTTCGACTAAACAATCGGCATGTTACGTATAGATGCTTCCGCCCTTACAATCTATAGGGGTCGAACTGTGAAATGATGCGATTGTGCCGCCAACTATATGAAGTGCCGAAGGGCCCCCCCCTTTCGATTTCCCCTTTCCCCCGGCACTGTTTCGCATCTTACCGCCTACGTTAAAAGATGCGATTGTGCCAACTATATGAAGTGCCGAAGGGGCAGAGAACGTCGACAAAACGACGTTTACTTTTGAAAAACCCCCGGAAGAGAACACTTGCCATCGTCTACGGATCGTCAACGCACTTTCCTGATGAATAAACCCGACTGGCCCCAATTATGCCCATTAGAATAGTAGGGCCCCACCCAACAACAACTATTAAGCCCTCCCCCCCGGGGGGCGTCGGTTCTCCCACCCACCAACATGATAAAGGGTGGGAGGTCCCCTACTATTCTAAGGTAGTTGTTCAGAGATCGATTCTCGCCCCGTAGGGCCCGTCAGAATAGTAGGGCCCGGGAGGGAATAGTTGTTGGTGGGTGGGGGGAGCCCTTTAGCCCCCCACCCAACCCCACACACGGGGCTTCCCACCCACCCTTGCCCCCCCACCCCAATTAATTAGCCTGCTAGAGTAAGCGGAAATGAAAGCGGAGAAAAGTGGGGTCTTGGTTTCGCCTTTTTTCGACATAGTAGGGGCAGCTGGTTCAACAAGTTCGTTGGCGATCCAACGGAACGACCTGTTCTGCGAGATCAGCAAACTTAATTAATCGGGTAAATGCCTATAAAGAGCCGTCTCTTCTCAAATACTGGTTCGTCGTGTTCCAGTGCAAGGATTGATGCCTGAAGTTCCTTTCACATCGAAGTATACCCGCTATTGTGTCCAAGGTATGGAGGGCTCTTTCAACTACTTCTTCCTAATTTCCCAACCCGAACCGCATCTATATCCACCCACCCCCGCTGTTTTTTCCCATAGAATAGTAGGGCGAGATAACCCGACTAGAATTATGCCCTTAGAATAGTAGGGGCCTCCCACCCAACTATAGTTCCCTCCCACCCTTGGAGATATACTGGTTGGGAAATGGTAGGAGGAATCAACCCACCACCCAACCAACCAACCCACCACCCTGCTTCGGTGTGACCTTCACGGCGCCTAACCGGGGGTCCATCCCCTATCCTCCCCCCTACCCGAATGGAGGGTCGGACTCTCCTGCTTGATAATCGATCTATGAACGTCGGGTAGGGTGGGGGAGATAGTGGTAGGGTAGGTTAGGGGGGGCCGCTCATATACGTCACATGTCGGCCCCCCCCTACAATTAATTCTATGGGCCCTGCTAGATTAATAAAGAGGGTATGTATATTGCGGGAGGCCCGTAGGGGGTTAGGTAGGTTAGGAAACTAATACTATTGCCCCCCACCCACCCTTTCTCTAGAATAGTAGGGGCCGGGTTCATACAAGGATGAAATCTCTATTTATGAAGAGAGTGGGGCAAGTAGAGAATCTAATTACCAGTGTTCAGGAAGGTTGATACATACAGCATGAAATCTCTATACCAGTGGGATCTCTATTCCATCAAGACCTTCCATCTTCATTCCAGTGGGAGGGGGTCCGAAGAAAGGGTTTCTTCGAGTAGCTATCTACCCGGCTACTTATGGCCATGCCATAGTTTGAGTCGGGATAGGGCGAGTGGGAAGAGTAGCTACCCGTGCCATATATAGTTAACTCTAGCCCCATAGTGCCCTTTTTTATATAGTTGGGCGAGTGGGAAGAGTAGCTACCCGCACGAAGTGTTCATTCGAAACTCGAGTGGGAAGCGCATGAATTCTGGCTACCCCCATATATTAATATAGTGGCGAGGGCCCCCCTCTATATAGACTTAGATAGGGCGAGTAGTCAGAATGACCACCCTTCTGCACCAAGGGGGAATCTCATTAGACGAGTAGTGAGTCCGTAGAATGGCCATGCCATATATAGAAGCGGGGATAGGGCGAGTTGGAAGTCTGACTGCCCCCATATATATCTATATCTAGGGGCTATATAGACTTAGATAGGCGAGTATGTCTCTACCCGGCGGCTACTTATGGCCATATATAGATAGGGCGAGTAGGAGGGGTTCATACCAGTCTAGAATCCCAATACGACCCCTACGGGCATACAAGTATATAATCTGCCATAAAGGTTAGGGCCGGTGGGGGCTCTCTATATATTGGCCAGCACCAAATCTAACTACGAGGATATATATAGGGGGGTTGAGACCCCGGCTCTATATATGGGGGAAGTCTCTATAACAGTGGGTGGGCTCGATACCAGTCCCTAATCTCTCTTCCCGTTGGAGGGGTTCATACCAGTCTAGAATCTTCATTCGAGCCATATCCTATATATCCTATAGCCGGGGGGTTGAGACCAGTCTCTAATCCAGCTACCCGTTCATACCAGTCTATAATCTGACTACGACTAGGAGGGGTTCATACAAGTATCTCTATGCCAGTAGGTTCATACAAGTCTATAATCTTAGCATCAGCCCTAGACGTTATATCAATATCTATCACGTATATTGGCTGGCATATCTCAATTTAGAAAGGTTGGGGCCCCAATCAAGCATTCTCTCGATTGTCGAGTGGTTTATTACAGACGTAATAGCATTGATGCACCATTATCATATCATTATGTACTAATCGTGAAGTCACCAGCCCTACGAAATATCACGTCTATATGGCCCATCCCCATCTGTATAAGGGGAGGGGCAGATAGAGAGATGGCAATATATAGTTGGATAGGGATAGGGGGGCCCCTTATATTTCTCCTATCTGTGGTTGCGAAATAACTAGGGGCTCGCGTTCCTGCGTTCCGACCGTCCCGTGTCCCCTCTTCTATATAGATGTCCGACCGGTAGTTTCAATGAGGGGCTCGCCGCGTTCCTCTCGACCAGCCCAGACTAAAGAGGAGCCCGTGTTCCCTCTTCTATATAGATGTCCGGCCGGTGGCCTTTTAGAATATATAACTAGGAGGGCCCCCCTAAAACTATCTGCTATCTGCGTACGTCCGAGAGAGACTCTCGAGCAGGGCGTACTCTTCCCCCTTTCCCTTCCTATTCCCCTTCCCCGATGGAGATGGGGCCTCCGTCTCAGCAGCCCGTGTCCTTGAGTTGGGCCGGGCCTATCTAGGGGGAATGAGGGGCTCGGGGGCCGGGCCTCCCGGCGGTCGAGAGTACTATATAGTGGCGGGCGTTCCTTGACTATGGCCGGAATGAAGGGGCCATATCTCTATATACCCCCTCCCTCTACTCCATACTTCCAGTTTTTTTGCGCCTATCTAATATATAGGGGGGGGAATAACCGAATCGAGCGGGCCGTGTGCCCTCTTCCCCTTTTCTATATAGAGGGGATGGGGGGGGGTTCGGCCGTCCCCCTAAATACATAGCTGTCGGATAGCGATCAATGCTAGAGGGGATTGCTTTCCTCCTTCCCCCTGCCATAATCTAGATAGAGGGCACCTCTTGTCCAGTCTCTCTCAATAATCTTTCCCCGTAATCTAGATAGAGGCGCCTTTCGTCTAGTTTCCATTCCAGAGAGGTGCCAATGATATAGCTAGAGGGTTGGCGCTTCTTGTCTACATCTATAGAGGTGGGGCATCGGATATCTAGAGGTAGAGCGGGCGGCTTTACTATATCTAGCGAATAGAGTAAAGGCGCCTCTGCTCTTCCTAGCATGTATAGGGCCCCACCTCTATAGACAAGAATAATCTTCGGGAGGGCGCGAACTAGAGAGAGTATTCTTTCTTTGCCCCTAGTATTGGTAGATAGAGGTGGGGGCCTGATATATAGATCCATATACGAGATAGGGGGCGGGAACCTCCTATCCTCTCCGATCGAGGTGCCCATGATCGGTAGAGTGTGCGCCCAATATCATATAGTTGTCCATACCGAACCTCTGCCATTAATCAGTCCCGGGCGGGCGAGCCGTTCATAACTATACCCCGGCAGGCCCCCAGCCGAATTGTAGGGAATCAGCTTGCACTCGATAGTTGCTAGCCCCCCTAGATTAATCCGCCTGCTAGATAGTTATAGAATCGAGCTAGAATAAGGTTGGGTGGGAATAGCATATAGAGAGAGGGGGGGTTGGTGCCCCTATATCTAGATAGGGGATCGGTAGGTGGGATAGAGTTACGGCGCCCAATAGAGAGATATATTCTGTCCATACGGTCTCTAACTAACTAACAGTGGGGTTGGGGCCTCTGCTCTGAACAGAGGAAGGGCGCCTATCCTCTAAAGGTATATAGAGGTCGGGGGCCGGGAGTAGATAGAGCGCCAATGCAGCTCCCACCCGGGAATTATAGCGACTGTGGGGTTGGGTGGGAGGTAAGATTGTGACCCATTCATTGAAAATGCACGCCCAACGGCATAAGAGACCATCAATTCATTGATCAGAAGTCTGGATCATATGACTGCCGGTGTGGTACCGGTCGGAACGCCCATTCATTTGACGATAGTAGGGGTAAGCGGCCCCCCGTAAACGTAAACTATGGATAGTAGGGGGGCCCCACTCCCCCAGTTATATAGGTAGGGGCCGGTGCTTTCTCCCGTTCGTGAAAGGCTTCAGGTCAAGTCCAGAAATGGGGCAAAGTCCTCCCAAATACTATATGGTTGAGTCGATCTTTCCCCTCCCCCCATTTCAATCTTATCCGTCGGGTAGAATGGCGAATGATGGTTCCCCGAAGCCGAGGGACGAGGGTAAGGTTGAATGCACCCCGTCAAGAATGAGTAGAGCTCAACAGCCCGGCAAAATTGGATCCAAGAATGCGGGCGACCCCCTCTACTCGGCAGGTTGGCCGCTGCCTCTCGGGGCCAGTCCCCTCTCTTAATATCTTTTTCGTTCCGCTATCACAAAGTAAGTCATTTCCGCACTCGCCTAGTCGATCTCCTTCCACTATAGAGGTAGGGGTTCTCACGTAGATAACATACAACTCGGCCTGGAAGGAAGATTTGGAAGGATAGAGAGGAAGGCGGGCGCCCCTGTTGAAAATTGAGATCAAGAAGTATGCTGAGTCCAGGGTCTCTCTCTGAAAGCCGGCCGATGCGGCCCGTTCAATTCTAGGGCCTCCGTTGAAAGGCAAACTATAGTTCCGGGTCGAGGGAGACGCCTGCGAGATGTGAAGGAAGGGTCGCCAACTCTTCTTGACCGAGAAAGGGTTGATCCTCTTCCGGGTTCGTCGTTCCAAGTCTCTCGCAGGAGAGAAGGACAGAGACCAGGCAATCGAGCGCACGAACTATTAGCGGTACTTTATTCTTCAGCGAGATCGGGATACCTAAAGAACGAAATTGGATCGAACTGATTCCCCCGGGCGACCCAGCTTACGGAGAAACACCGCTCTTATTCTATTAGTCGAGTTGTCTCGTAAAATGGAGCAGTGAGCAACCTGTTGATAAGCACATTGATTGCGCCCCATCAAGAATTGGTAAAGCTAGACCGAGAAGAAATGCCCACCCAATGCCCTGGGGGATTCGATGTCCCCTTCCTAGAGTCGATTTCTCCGGCTATCACAAAATCAGTACTATAGTTCTCCGCTCTACTCGGAAAGATCGCCATCTGCCCATAGAATGTCGAGGGGCTCCAACCCCATCAAGCATCGATTCGTATTACGTAGGTGATAACGAGAACTCCCCCCCATTTAGATTAGATATGGCCAACATCTAGTTATCGACGGAGAGTCGTCGGACAATACGTCCGAGGCACGACTCGCGTTCTTTCCATTTATCGAGCCCTACCTATATAACTGGACGGCCCTACTTCCATACCCGAGCCCAGTCGAGCGCGATCGGTCGATCTCTTTTTATAGGGAGAGACCCGACCGGTATCAATACATCTAGAAAGTCATACCGGGATCGCCCGAGGAATCGATGCTTGTTGTTCTTAACCGAGTCCATTACATACGTCATACCGAGTCGGGAGAACCTTTGGGGGGACCTCGCGAAGAGAGAAAGCCCCGTTGAGAATCACCATGATTGGGTCTGGGAAAGGTAAAAAAGGATAATGCGTTATAGTATCTAGCCGGCTCTGGGGCTACCCCAACCTCTCTCTCATACATGCCGAGGTCGAGAACCAGGAATAAAGCGACGACTTCGAAACCTCCTGAATATTGAGTAGTTGTGAGCAATGCTCCTGGATATTGAGTAGTTCTGCTGGAGCGCCTTCCAGGTTCTTTCCCATTCTCAGGGTATCCCTCATCTGAACGGAGTGCCATTACCACCCACCCGGGTGGGTGGAAGATTAGAGGGTCGATGGTTGAATACCAGAAGGCGGCAGCTCCCACTAAACCATTGTAGTTGTTCCGTCACACCCATCACTCATTTCGTATCTTCCGGTCCGGCGGAATGGAGAAGTTTTGGCCATATCCAGATATACTGGGGTTATTTTCCCCACCCCTCAGCCGATTGACCAGATTCAGTAATCAAATGACGGAGAGAGACAATAGAGGCCCGCCCGCCCCGCAACTATAGTTGAAAAGAAATCGACTATGAAGAGAGGGGCGCAATCCTTTAACTATGAAGAGAGGGGGCTTCGCTGGCACGAGATAGTTTTCTCCTCGTCTATTCCATTAGCACGAAAGGAGTAGGGTTCCGGGCCTAGCCGGTTTTTCATTAAGTTTGCTATGGAGTTCAGTGTTCATATCTAATATGAAATGGGGGGAGCGCTTCCTTGCCTTGGGATCGCCTATAGCCGGCTCAAGGATAAGAGGAAACTACACTGCAACTGGTTCTCCCGTAATCTTGAGAAGGAAGGTTAGGTTCTCCCGTAATCTTGAGAAGGAAGGTTAGGTTCTCCCGTAATCTAAACTTGTAAAGGTGAGGTAGCGGTGGGTGGGAATAATAGTTGGCGAAGGAAGGTGAGGATAAGGAAAAAGCATCAATTTATTCATTAATGCATTCCGAGTCGGAACCAGTGACTCCTCGACTGCTCGTTGTTCACTTCGCCTGCGGATCAGGACTCGACGAAAGAGAGGGACGAACGGCTCCGATCAAGCTTCGGGCCGCCTTTGATCCCCGCCTTTGATCCCCACCTTTGTTTGAATGGGGTGGGTGGTGCTCGATCATATTTTCGTAGCATGCGCGCTCTATCGAATAAGTGAACTAGCATCCAATCCCAATCTTTTGAATTTGTTTCACTACTCGGGGGGGGGTCGAATAGGGACAACTGGGAGATTCAATCAATTGACTTCGAACCACCGGAGCAACGTCCATATCTTAAGGAACGCTCATTGGGGATGAGAAGCAGATTGCACGAAACATGGGGGGCTCCCCAGGATCTATTGGAGGAACCGGGCAAGCAAATAACGCCGCATATTCTCGTGAAGTGGCCCGCCCTTCCGTCTTTGGTGTTGATTGAAGCGACTCTTGCTCCTGGTCCCTCTCGTTGTTCCTCCTTTGCCAAGGTTTTCCCGCCCATTCTTACACCGCACACCGCCCGCCCCTACGGTGCTGCACTTCCCAATGATCTTCTTGTAGAGGGAATAAGCAAGTCGTTTTGACGTAGATGGAGAATCTAAGTTGCGACTCGTTTTCAACACTCGACCAACATAAATACCCCAAACAGCTAGTAGTAGGGATAGGGCTCCCCCCAATAGCTTTCGGATGACTCGACCTGGTTGACTCAATCTTGAAAGCTCGCTCGCCCTACTATCTATAGGGCCCCTGCTATAAACTTGATTCAATGCTGTTGATCCGGGTCGATCTGGGAGGGAAGTGATGGAATGAGCTTTGAGAATAGCTGGCGATAGAGAGCCGTTGCCCCGACTCGATTTTTCTATAGACCCGATAGGACCCCGGAGGGATATTCGTTGCTTTCCCCATCCAACTAGCAGGTTCGACGTTCGTTGGTGATCAGCCGTCTCGACAGGTCAGTTCTGTTTTCAACAATTTATGCCAGAAATGGAATAGAGAGGTGCCAGCCCCCGTCCTCCCCTTACTGGAGATGACCAACCTTCCAAACCGGGCAACTAGAAACTCCCAGGAGGAAAGCAAGCAGTCGACTGCCGTTGCCCTGTCGTTAATAATGTAGAGAAGCAACTCGCCTCGCAGACTCGACAGATAGACTCAATTCGGTAGGATAAATGCTCCTAGTGGGTGAACTATAGTTCGGCCTTCCCCCCGGGGGGCCGACGAAAATTCATTCGGGTTGTTGTGCTGGGTGAAACACCAGAAACGGAACGCGGGCGGCAATGGACGGACTCTCTTATCCAACATCTAGTTCTCGTCGGCAATCGCCCGGGACTCAATCTAAACCCTGAATTGAAGGGCTCGCCTGTCTATAGCTATTACAAAGGGGTGGTGGTTGGGTCTACAATGCACTGACCTTTGAGAGAAATGGGTTAGGAAGCTCGCATCGATCTTCAACCCGGCCTGCTTGTTGGACCATAGTTCTCGGGAGGGTAGAAAGAAGGTTGTGGAAAAGAGGAGGTGGACAGGCGCACTCTCCCTCCTCCCTCAGCGAGCGAGGCTTGGGAGGTGAGAAAAGCTAGCCATTCCCCCCCCCTACCCATCCCAGCGCAAGAGAATACTCTTTCTTATGCGCCGGCCGGATTCTATATGCTGGTAAACCGGCCGATCGGAACTCGGTGACCCATAGGGCGGCTGGGCGTTGAAGTTTCCATCAATCGCTTCGCTGTCTCCACACATACTAGTTATCCGTCCATACATACAGAATGGTCGCGGTGACCAAAATCTATAGTAGGGGGGTGGGGGGGTGTGCCATAGTCCGATAAATGGTGGCCAATCCGATTCCCTCTAGAATCTCTTTTCCGTTTCACTCCACCCCCCCGCCCGCCATTATAGAGTAGGGCCCGGGGATCTGATTGATCCCTCTCTCCTCCGTTGATCTGATCGATAATCCCATGACCGAGGATCCTCTGTCGATTCGACCGAGAATCCCCTGTCGAGCGCTATATCTATGACTTTTTTTTCCTGCAGCGCACTCCGAAAGCTTTCTTTTGTCCGTCTGGGGGATAGTGCCCTGGCTGGAACAGTAACGGGGGCGGGCACACATTGGAAGAGACTATTATTCCCGCAGGGGTATTCCCAGGGCTCAGAATAGATGGGGGCGCGGACGGACAATTAAAGAACGGAGGCGACCCGGCCGGGGTAATTAGATTCAACAGACCTCGCTGGGGGGCATCGTTCGTATAGCCCTACTATCAACTATAGCCCTACCTTTATCGAGGCCCCCTACCTCTGCCTCTATAGTGGGGGGTAGAGATAGGGGCGGTGGGGGGCCAGTTGGGAGAAGCAACGGGAGGAATTAGAGAAACAATCGACCGACGGGCGCACCGTTGATCGAATCAACTACGCATCCGCCCCCCCGGGATTCCTTGGGGGGAAAGAAGGACTGGTCCAAGAACTCGCCCGGGCCCCCGCTAAAGAAAGCATGAGCCTATGGAAGAGATTGAGTTGATGCTGGATTCTATACGTAACATGCCCGGGTGGGCTTTCTCGCCGATTTGCTGGCCCTATCTATCGATCCGAAGCACAAAGTCGGGTCACAATAATCTACCTCTGCCATTAATCAGCCCCATAGAATTGTAGGGGCCCTCCTCCTCCTATAGTTGGGGGGCAGTCATATGACCCATACTTTTGATCTTTCTATGGGGCGTTCATCGGGATGGCCCTACGGCGGGCCCCTACCCTTAGAATAGTAGGGCTATGGTAGTCGGTATATTAGTTGAAGGGGAGGAGGGCGGGTCACAATAATACAGTCATATGAGCAAGACTTTTTATCCCGGGGCTCGATGGCAACTTAAGGGTGGGCGGCCCCGCCCCATTCTATAGGCTAGTTCGGTGATTACAAGCTGGGCTAGGGAGAGAAGAATCCGGAGAAGGGGTGCCGGAGCGCAGTTCCTCGTTTCCGGATCTCCATCCTTTGCTGCATGACCAGAGTGAAGTGAGTGCCGTGCCCGCTGTTCCTATCTCTATTATCAGTTAGATTAGATCGGGCGTCGCTGCTTACGCTCGCCGGTATCAGCAACCAGAGGAAAGAACCCCCGGGTCATTCTACTCTCTCCCACCCATGTATGCCCCGGTGGATCAAGGGAGGGAAAGGAAGAACCCCGAGAGAGAGAAACTATAACAATCGATGATGCAGGTGCCTTTCCTTCCCTCTCCTATCTATGTAAAGGAATCCGAATCCAAATCCTTTTGAGAAACTGAGACGACAAGCTCTTTCCGGTCAATTCGCAATGGTAGGGAAATAACATCCTGGGGTTGTTCAATCCATAGGCGATCTATGCTTTCTCGAACGGGGGTGGGTGGGAGGATATAGTAGGTCCGCAACGCCGCTCAAATTCTTAATTAATAAGCCTGCTAGCCCGGGGGGCTAAAGTTCGCCTACGGGCACTCGCTCATTTTTTTATACGCACCACGATTGCCCTTAGAATAGTAGGCCCATCTTAGAGTTCTGTTGAGCAGGTCCCTGTAGTTTCTTTAGGCAAGCGGTTCGTATAGCAGCAAAATCTAGGAATGGCATTTCACTAGTACGAGCTGTCTCAAAACTATCAGAGTGACGCCGCATATAGCTGGCGGAGTGAGCCCATCGATTTCCCTAAGGCGTTGGGGTCTCATTGTTACATTTTGGCGTTTCACATAGCAGGCAAGACCTCACCAACCCGAATCACTAGTACGATGGGTCTCGAAACTGAACCCTTTAAATAGTAGGGGGCGTTGGACATAGCTGACGATTCGTCATCGTGCCAAATCACTAGGCAAGCCCCCCCTCCACACATGACCCTTCAAATAGTAGGGGGCGTTCGACATAGCAGCAAAACCGCACCCACCCGATTCAGTAAGGCAAAGCCCCAACTGATTGTTGCCTATAGAATGGTAGGGGCACGCCATACAGATGTGCAAAAGTGGCGCCAATCTCCGGAACCAGCTGAAGTCGACTGACTAGAGACCCTATCCCGGCAAAGAAAGAATGAAGGTCGAGTGGTTCAAAGAACCCATGGGGGCAGGTCGACCTTATATAGGATTAGCAACCACAGTCAGTCGAGTAGATGGAATCGAGAGACCGGTCAATACAAAGTCATTGCCCCCCGCATATGGGGGGTAGAGTGGCCCCCCCTCTGGCACTATTATGAAGAGGGGGAGGGCTGAAAGGCAGCTGGACTCGAAGGTGCGGAAGGGATAAAAGGTTTGGGCGAATACAACATTCGCGAACTACAAATTCAACTACCGTCAGAATGGTAGGGGCCCACCCAACTATAGCCACCCACCAACTATATCCACCCACAAATGTTTATACCCTCCACTAGAATCTTCCCACCCACCCGCTCGGATGGGGGGGTTATGTTCTTGTCGCTAAGTTTATTGTTGGTTTTCGGGTCCCGCCCTAGGCAAATGACTGCAAACCGGAGATGTGGAGTTGGAGTCTCCAATCATATTACGTCTATAAGAGACTGCGTACTCGGGGAGAGGGATGAGCTTAATTGGTTGTAGAATTCTGGGGTGGTTCAATGCCTCGACTTACTTAGCTCGACTAGAAGTTCCATTCCCGGATCCAAGCGAATCAGCTGCAGTTCGAATCCCCATCGCCCGGGTTGCGGATCGTGAATCGAAACGAATATGCATGGCGAGCATTGCTTCAAACTCCACCTGTCAACTGCTTCACAGCCTCTCCTTTCAGCTCTATATCCGGAACTTGACCCCGGGCCACCCAGCGCTATTAATCCCCAGGGTGGGAGGGAACTATAGTTGTGAATTGGCACCGGATATTAAACACATATTACCAAACCATGCTGTTCACGGGGATTGAATCCCCATCACCCACCCGGGGGGGGTGGGAGGATATAGAGTGGCAGATCAAAAGGTGCGGAAGGAAGGGGAATTGGACTCTCCGGTTCAAGCGGGACTTCCTTCCTTCATTCGATTGATTGCCCGCACCCTAAGGCTTAAGTCGACCAATGAAAACAAGTACCGATACGACCGGTGCATCGGGATTGAATCCCTCTCCTTTGGCCGTATCTTATAGTAGGATTGAGATGTGAGCGTAGAAAAGGGCAAGATTCACAGTGGAGGTCGACTTATCATGTTTGGGCTGATCGCCCTACCCCCTACAAGCATGTGAGTTAGCAGAAGAGACGGTTTAATCGGGAGCTCTTAGCATTTAAAGGATGGGTGGCGATAAGACTGTTTGCTTTGCCGGGATAGGGTCTTTAGTTAGACACTCGACTGGCACATAAGTCTATGATGTGCCGGTGGAGAATCACTTCCAGTTGGAGGGCATTTCGTGTACTATGTCGAGGCATTTCACCCTGCAATATTTCTCTACTCGCCATCTCTTTCTCTGAAGACCGACCTGAGCAACCATTCCGAACGGCACATTCAAACTGCAGCTGATCTGATTCGCTCTCCTCCGCCCCATAATCGACTAGCGGTTCAACTCGGATCAATCATGGGGTGGGTGGGGGGCTATAGATCGGGGTGGGTGGGAGGACAATAAAGGGCTGTCTGTCTTGCAAATGGTGAGGGAAGTGCCGGGAGGCTGAGGGTTTTCTTCTTGCTCGTGGTTTTCATCCATCCATTCATCATATTACGTTTATAAGAGACTATACTTCTTAAGGCAGGCACATCGAGTGCCTATTGTTTCTTTAGGCGGAACTACCCCTGCCGAATAGTAGGGGCCCACCCAGTTAGTAGCGATGGCAGGTCCATACTACTAATAACTAGAGTTCTGAGGGAGATTCTCCAGCATGAAGAGCTGGTAGGCAACGCCATTTATGAAGGGATTTGATCGAGCGATTTGGATGTGGATGTATAGCCCGGGTTGTAATTGGGCCATCCCCGGTTCCCAATCCATAATCTGTACCTGTGTCAAAACCACCGGAGGAAAAGGAAGAGGCAGTTCGAGATCGAGTTGACCGAGAAACAGTAGTCGTAGTCATTGATTCGGCTCTAACGACCAGCATCTGAGCACGCAGGAGATAAAGCATAGGCTATGATGGTTGACCAAGATTCAGAGGCAGATGAAAAGCTAGTAGTTGACCTTTAACCGGTCTCAGCTTACCTGCGTTCGGATCCATTTCCATGACCATATGTAAATCGATACCCTGCAGCCCCATATCCAGTGGATTCAGTTTCTTCACCAGTATATCCACCCGCGGATGATCCAGTCGTCGCAGTACCATAGTCAGGAGTTCCAGATCCTTTTGCTTCTTAGCGAGCAGTAGTCCCACCTGCACCCGCAATAGAGGCAAAGACAGATCCACCAGCACCTTGCTTAGAGAAAGATCCATCCGCAAAAACAAAGAAAGCATCCTCGTCAGTTGGAGAGCTATAACCATTAGTTAGGGACCTAAAGCCCGTTCGTTCTCGATGCAGAACCTAAAGAACTTCCAGCAACAGATCCCGTTCGAGTGCTATAGCCCCCGGCATCCCTTCGCGTGATTCCATCAGTTCCATTTCGAGAACGGAGATAGGGATAGGGCCTCGCACAGATCAAGATCCATAGCCAGTAGACCAATAAGCGATATCACCCGCAGTGGATCGAGATGGATAACCCGAAAGGGCAAAGGCCTAGGAGGCAGACGAAGGGGCGGTGGTTCACCCAGTCTCGGTTGAAGCTTTTTCAGAAGCATAAGCAGTTGAATCAGCAACAGTTAAGGCAGAGGCATAGGCAGCTTCAGGACCGGGTTGAGTAGATCCACCCAGCATCTCTTCTTGTGCGAGATCGATACCCCGGCGAGAGCCGGAGCATAGTCCGTTCGTTCTCGGGCCTGGGAATCAGCAGTTTACCTAGAGGCATTAGCATCAGTAACGGAGTAAGTAGGAGAGGCATCCGAGCTAGTGGAGGTAGGGGTAGCACCATCAGTTTATCCACCTGAACCCTAGTCGAAGATCCTTATCAAAACTTTCTCGGAGCTAGGACAGCTTTAGCCCCCCACCCTGCCACGGCCCATAGAATAGTAGGGGCCCCCCCACCCTGCATAGCCCCGGCCTATTCGCGAGGGCACGTTCGCAAAGGCCACAGAGGCATAACCTGTTGTAGAGACAAGGGTGACAGCCCGGCCTATTCGCGAGGGGAACTATAGATAGTTGAGCCTGTTCAATAGGCACCATCCCGCCTAGCTTGGTCCATTCCAGATATCCCATATCTCCTAGTATAGTGACGGAGTTTAACCAGAGTTTCCAGCCCTAGTGCCCCTCCGGCCAGATGCATATGCATAGCCCTGCGGTCCCCCACCCAAGCAACTTCCGTAGCGGCGCCGCCCCCGGTAAGCCCGGGGCAGCAACTCTTCGCTATCAAGAACTATAGCTGCTGGTAGGATCGTTCTGTCCGAAACAAGAAGAGGTATAAGTCTTTTGTTCAATAAAAGGACTTGTGAGCGGGCCCCCCCTCCGCATCTATAGTTGGGTGCCCTACTATCTAGCCGGGTAGGGGGTTCCGAAAGCACCCCGCTTCGATACATACACACGAAGATAATTTGATAGCCCGCAAGTGAATTGATCCCCAGCTTATAAAGCGAGATAGTAGGGCCCGATCCATTCCATTTCATTTCATGAGACATTCATCCCTTGGCCAAACAAACACGACAACGAGAGGGCGGCTTGATTTCTTTTAGTTCATCCCGAGCGACAAGAACTTTCCTAGAGAGAGTTGCGGGAGCTGGTGCCAAAAAGTTGGGCCCGTCCGGTCAGAAAATTGATTTGTTGATCAGTAAGTAGCCGCCCGGGTGGACAAATAATGGTCTGGGCAGTGAACATCGAACCCCTTACCGCCATTAAGAGGTATGGAATAAGACTAAATCGGCCGGGCTTTGACCATGTCTCCCGGGCGCAAGACGATTTCACGTACGTCGGAATGGGATCGGATTGATTGGCGGGCCCACCTACCTATTCCTCCACCATGCAGTAGGGCTTGTATTTTGTTTAATGAGTACCCCACGAACTAAACTAGAATAGTTGGGCGAGCCATGATGCATGATAGATCAGACTATAGACGTAACATGATTGATGGTAACCCCGAGCCTTCTGTAAGTACTCTGTCACCCGCTCCCCCCACCCCCTACCCCTACCCCTACCCCGGAACGCTCAAATGGTTCTTCTAGCAGGCTGATGGCATTAACCCTCCCCCCCCAATCAGCCGCCTCTATGCAGGGTGGGCAACGGGCCCTACTCTATAATGGGGGCCGCCGCTGGCCCCTGGCGAAGAAGCCGTAGGGTTAATGGCATCAGTTCATTAATAAAGGGCCTGCTAGAAGAAGAAGAATAAGCTAGAATAACCGAGTAAGCCATTAATCAGCCTTTATTAATCAGTCAATTAATGACGCCTGCTAATTAGCCGCCGTTGCTAGCCCTCCTCCCCCCTACGGGGCCGCCGTTGCGAATAAGGAACAGATAGTTGTTCATCGGCAAGTTGCCCGTCACTGGGGTGGGGCCCGGGAGGATATAGAGCTGCCGGACTAGAATTCGGGATGCCAGCAACTAGAATTGAACTAGAACTCCCACCCTCCTACTATTTGCCCTTTTTCATATTATTGCTAGCAAGCTGATGCCATTACCCCGAGAAGCGGCTAATGCCTTGACTGGAGGGCTAGCAGTAACTTTCTTAATGAAGGCGGCTCCCCCTACCCCCCCCACCCACCCATGCCGCCGTTTTATTGGCTATGGGAGGAGGGCTAGCAGGAACTTTATTAATGAACTGATTAACCGTGGGAAACTCTAGAACCGGTTTGAATAGAAGGTCCCCGGGGGGTTATATTGCCTAATAAGGGTGGGGGGTTAAAGGCCTCCCACCCACCCCGGGTTCACACAGCCAACGGGGGATAGATAGGAGGGGCCCAATATTGAATGCCTACCGGGGGCCCGATCGATAGTGGCTTCTATACGTAACATGCCCCACCTCAATATAGTTGGTACGAACTACTTGAGTACGTACGGAAATGATATCCGCAACAACTACCCCGAAAACGGCTAGTGCCGGGGGGGGCCCGCTGTCAATTCAACTGAAGCTATCTTAAGTTGCCCCCAATTATTTCTGAAGTCGTCGACCATTGGGTTATTTCATCCATCGGGGGGCCTATGACCAGAGACTATTTATCTGTCGATCTGCCGCCGTGCGGGAAGGCGAAGAGGATCAATAGTCTCCGGGCCCCGGCTCTATTCCTCTGTGATCCAGAATGTTCTGGGGGAACCAATCACCGTAGATTTGTCGGGTGGAAGGGCCCCCCCCCCGGCACTAGCTGGAGGAGTTATTCTCGGTCTCTCAGCAGTACTTGCATGCATGTCCCTGCACCACTGATCTGCTTTTCGGTCTCATTGCCTTATACTACTAGTATTCTCTAGTATAGCATAGTTTCAATCTGCTTTTTATGCTGGCTGCTTTTATATATGTTTTATATAGGAGCGGTCTTTGCGCTCCCACTTTGTAAACCACACTATTGTACTTAGCAGTCCCTTTGACCTATTTGTGGTCATCTTGTTGGACATTAATAAAAGCTTCTCTTATTGAAACCAAAAGCTTATTATTTCATCTGCCACCCAACCCGAGAAAAGATAGCACGCTCATCCATCCGATCCCATAGGCGAGGGAGAATGAACAACAACACTATGTTGGTTATCCAATAGAGGAAGGGATTCTCGACTGGCATATCACGAACCGATACCCCTGACCCATAAGTGTAGGACTAATATCAATTTGATGCTCCTCTCATTCTAGCCACCTTCTCTTTTCCGGCAGTACCTTATGCATCCCCTGCCGCAAACCGATCCCCAGCTGAGGTGGGATACGATCCAGCAACTTTCACCACGCTCTATCCCACGCCGTAAACGGATGCCCTCTCCTCAACATTTGATACGAATCTGTAATCTCCTCCCCTACCGATTGAAGGGAATATCCACCAACCGGTCCAACCCGACCTTTGAGTACTGCTGCTCTAGCCGGAATAGATGGAAAGCTTGCTGCGACCACCACACGATCCGTACCTCTCATTGAAGTCGGGTAACCGCCCTTAGAATAGTAGGGGCCCACCCTCTCCATTAGCTGTTGTTGATACGACGGGTGGCGAGTCGTGAATTGCCTATCCCTCCTATGCCGGTGATTCCCTAGCTTTTTGAATATCCTTTTCGCTTATCTTCGGATATGTATGCCTGAATCCCTCATTAGCCTATCCCGCTGATGACTAGTCCCCAGCATTAGATCCTCCTGCTGCTCCGGAATAATGGTCAGAAAGGCCCGCTGTGGTTGGCCAGCAAATAAAAGATCGATTGGCAAGTGAACCGTTCATCCCGAGATAAATCCAGTGCTTCTTTCAGAGTCTCTCCCGGCTACAAAGGGATAAAAACCCGTCCCAATGGCTAGCGAGGAATAAACGCTTGCATCGTCGGGTTAAGTTGTTAAGTAGCCCCCTCATTCGCCGGGAAGAGTAATTCGTGGATAGCCCGCTTCAGTTGTGATGGCAACCGAACTTGAAATGATCCAACCTCCTCCCTTTTATGACCGTGGTGAAAGCCCTCCCTTGTGATTTAGGCGGGATTGCCAGCATTACCTCGATTGGTGGGTAGCGATGCCAGCTTATCTAGTTGGGAAGTCTCATCCGCTAGAAGTGGTGGGTACCGAGAAGATGAAAGAACATTCCTTTCCGTTGGGGATGGTGGCGAGCTTGGTTCATCCGATCCAAAAGCCTATCCGAATGAGGGAGGGAGAATGCATGGACCACGATCCCTTAACTAAATGATTCCCACCCTCGCTATCTCTCCTGCTGTTATAGCCGGATGGTTTTATGGAAAAAAAGAACAGATGGAAGGAACGGAACAGAAGGCGGCTTATTCAACTTTAATTGGATTGGTTAGGCTTGCTACCTCGAGTTGGAGATGCACCACCTACCTCTTATTCTTTGTATTCTTGATCGGCCATAAGCCAGAACTCTCACCACCACTTTATCATCGGTGAGGAGCGGAGCCACTCGACCACCCGGGAGAGGAGCGGATACCAAAAGGATAAGAACGATTGGGCTTGCTACTTTCGTTAGGTGGGTGGGAGAGAGATACAGCCAGCGAGGAAGGGCCATCCGTCCCAAGCTGGGTAACCAGAATAAAGATATATTGAGTCGGCACTCGAAAGAAAGGAGGCAGTAGAATAAATAGACCATCCACCCGCTCATTCATTTCATCCATCCCCAACCGCTTCATCTCCGCTAGCTGCCTTTCCAGCCGACCGAACAACCCTAAATAAATAAAGAGCCGGTCGAGTTGAGTAACCTGCCACATTTGGATCGAATGAATCTCCTCCAGATCCACGCTTCCCCTTCTTTCTATTCTTGCTACTGGCGCGAGATAGCGATCTAAGTTGTGGTGACCCAGCATCGGAATCGACCATCCCTATGACCTGATCACCTGCCTCTATTTAAAGAAATGGGCATCCTTCCCCACCCGCTTATCCATCTGGCGAAGATCAGGTTGAAGATGTCGACCGACTAGCCGTATAATCCATCCCACCTCTATGCATAGGGCCGTGTGAAAGAATAAGATCTTCCCACACCCTCTCTCGGAAGGACTACTTGGGACCTTAACCCGCCTAGAACTACTTGAGACCGACTAGCACTACTTCCCTCAATTATAAGTCACAGGTACATCAGTCATAGGTATAACGCACAACTCATTCTATTTGTTTTATTGGAAGATTGAACCCTGGGACAGGGACCTTTCCCCTCCTCCTGTGAGCCTTTGGTGGAGGAGCTGCCCCAACCTCTGATCCTGAAGCTGCAGAACCATGGTGCCACCCAAATCAAATTCCCCACCCCCTCCCGGCGGAGGATCTGTTCGAATGGGGTTACTCGAGGGGCTTCAGCTACTCAACTAACAGGAGAGGGTAATGCCAAGCTATAATTCCCCCCCCCCACCCTGCAGGGGAATACTGAACCAGATGCCCGGTGAACCCGATGAATCGTCCAGCCCTTGAAGAAGGATCTGTTGATGCCTCCTTCCTACTGCCGATGAAAACCGGAATGAGGAACCTCGGGGGAGGAATAGCCAGTTCCTATCGATCCAGTTGTAGGTGACTCAGCAGTTGGGGATTTGCATCCGCCATCATGGGGGTTCCAACCCCACTGATTAATGATTCGGCCGGGCCTATTTGAAGAGAGGGAGCCACCGGATCGCGAGCATAAGCCCAGAGATTCGAGACCAAGTCCAAATATGAGTGACCCCTATCAATACCCCGGTTACCCCGGGAAGTAGTCCAAGGGTGGGAGAGATACTGGGTCCAAACAAAGTTATTGGAGCAGGCCCGGCCGGGGAATCTAGAGTGTGTGTCCCTATCTATATGGTTGCTCGGATGGGGAACCGGGGTGGGAGGACAAAAGGGTCTTCCTATGAATGCACACTGCCATTATTCTGCAGGGTGGCCCCCCCCTTTCTATAGTTTTATAAGGTGGAATACATTATTGCTTCGCTGGGAACCTTAGCCCCCCACCCAACTAGAATTCCCTACGGGTTGGAGGAGGAGAAGACCGCATACAATTAGGTGTGTAATTTCAACTTGTAGCTACATTTCCAATACGTTAATTCAATTCTTTCTATTCAATCAAGACTGGATATCGCCCCGTAGGGCGCTCGCTATAGCCTAGAGCACCTATATGACAAAAGAGCCGGGCGGCTGGCCGGCTAAGTAAGCAAGTAAGTAAGTTAGGCTACACGGCTAGGCCGCGTATAAATCTGAAGGCGGCTTTGATTAGCCTAGCACTAGAGCTCATCAAACCTTTTGAAAACTTCACTACCATGTGGGCATCTTCTTCGCTAGTTATCCTAACTATGCGCAACAAGTCTACAGATGACCAACTACTCACATCCGATGTGCGAGAAAGCAACAGATATCAAAAACTCGGACACCAAGTCAGAGGCAAACCACCAACCACATAATGCTCTGATTTAGTTTGTGTATCTGCCTCAGAGCCGGATGTGTGATGTACCCACTGGTCATTTTCAAAACTTTCTCATGCATAGTGTGATTTAGATATGGGGTGATGTAATCTATTTCTTTGTGGACATGCACCATAGCCCTACAATACTAAATGTTCTGATCCATGTGCTCAATCATGGCCAAGGTGGATAAATGGTCCAGGGGGGACAGAGGAGGGTATGTGGGTTTAGGTAGATAACTACCTTGGCGGAGTAGAGACCAGATCCTTACCAGCATAGAATAGTAGGGGCTGGGTGTTGTTAGGTTGTGCTTGGGAGTAATGTAGCATCCTCCACAACCTAAATCATTTGTACATACTAATCATATCCTTCTTCATTAGCAAGGTGATAAGTTGTAAATGCCTAGAGAGTGATGTTTGGGGTCATCGTCATCACCAACACCTCCCAAGTCTCCACTGGTGTCTTGTCCCCCCACTCCAGTATCCTGAGCCTCACGTGTTTCCTCCTGGGCGGTGTCTTTAGTAATGTGATGACCTTGGTTAGGCCCCTGCGGCGTGCCGAGTGTTTCATTTCGTCTCTACCTATTCCTGTTCTTTGACAGCCCTAGAGGAGATTCTTGCTCATCATAGAAAATGTTGACTCGAGTAATAGTAACTAGTGCCAGCCACTTAAAGGACCTCGAAAGCCTTCATTGTTTCTTCTATTTTATGCATTTAGATGCCTCGCTAGAAGACTCTTTCTCCATCAATCTAGCTGCTTGCTCTGTAGCCTCGCACCAACCAATATGTGGAGAGCAGAATCCACATGCGCTACCTGAGACCATTCTGTTGTGTAGCCACTCGAAAACGACCAGACCAACCGATTCCGATACCTCGCGCCACCGTCTCAGATGACCAAAAGTTGACTCAAATCAGGTTTCACGGATGGAGAAAACGACTCCGATACTGCTGGACTACTCAATTTCTCTTACTCTAGCCCCCCTCCTTTCTATAGTTTTCTAAAGGGCCCCCTACAATTCTATGGGCGCATCCTTAGAACAGTAGGGCACTGATTAATAAGTGTGCATTCATGGGGAATTCTAGTGTGTGTGGGGAATTACTATAGAGGGGGGGGTGGGGGGCATAGTTCCGGGTGGGGGGGCCCCTACAATTCTATGGCCCTACTATTCAGCTATAATGGCCCAGGTAATTAATATTGTGGGGGGGTGGGCCTGAGTGGTGCTACGGATCTCCATTAATTCCATTACAAGCCATGAGATTCCGAACTCTCTGTAAGTCCTTACAAAATATGATACCATGCCCTCTATTCGATCTTAGGTGCTCACAATAATATGAGATAAGGGGCGGGATGGATGACAGGAGAAAAAAAACCGCTCGAGAATTTGGAAGACATTAATGAAGTAACTCGAACGAACGGAATGGGGATTGCATTGAACCACATAAGACCCGACTTCCTCCCATACCCACTATGGGTTCTCTTATTAGTGGGGGCCCTACGTCCTGAATCTTGTTGGACAAGAACCGACCTGTATTCCAATGCTCTCTCGGTCATACCCACTACAAGTGAGTGTTCGGGGTCACCGAGCAGGCCATTGGGAAAAGATGAATGCACCCTATCATCATCGGGGAAACCAGAAACAACCAATGCAGCATCGGAGTCATGTGTTTCGAATGACCAAACACTTTTCCGAGTGGTGTAGATGCTGAGCACTAGCTGGTTCGGATTATTCTTCGAACGGGGTTGGAGTGGAATTCTGTAATGGTTCGATTCTGCTGCGAAATCACTAGGTTAGCCCTCAACTACGGGTGGGTGGATATGGTTGAGAGGGTTTTACGTTTATAAAATTGATGTGTGTGGGGAAACGAACTATAGTTCCCGCCCAACAACTATTAAGCCTTATTCTAGCCCCCTACCGGGCGAAATTATATGGTTCTAAAACCTGGGGCTGATTAATTGACTAATTAAGAAAGTGGGAGGGACTCTAGTGAGGGGTTATCCGGCTATCCACCCACCCGGAGGACCCGGGTGGGGGGGGAATCATAGGGTTCCTTATTCTAGCAGGTTGATGTGTGTGGGGAAACGAACTATAGTTCCCGGAACTTTCCTATTCCCTCCCACCCCCCTACCATTCTATAGGCCCCTACTATTCTCAAGGGGATGGGTGGGGGGCTAAAGTTCGGGTGGGTGGGAATCAGTTAATTAATTAGCCTGCTTTCAGAAGGTTCCCCCCCCGGTTATGCCCCCGGGCGGGGCCCTACTATTCAATTATTCTAGCAGGCGTACATTAATTAGGGGCATAGGCATTCGTTTATTCTAGCAAGCTGATTAATTACAGGTTTCTTAATTGGGGCATAGTTCTCAACGGATTTTTTTGCAAGGAAAAGAGTCTATCTCGGGTTCCGGCGGTGGGGGAAAGGCCTTTGAGAATATTAGTAGAGCAATAGAGAAGCGGATTAACGGAATTGCTTGAAATGCTTACCAAAACATATCCATCTCCGCCCTCCGCCCGAAGCGGGCTATTTCTCCATTCGAAATAAACTATTTCACTGAAGCGATAGGCGGAAATCGCTACCTATGGTAGACGAGGCCCACTGACCGAAGCAGATCGGGAGTAGGAGATTATCAGAAGCGGATGAGAGAAACGGCCCCTCCGTTCAATCACTGGGGAGAGATTATAGGTCCGGCATAGAAGCATTCCCCAGCAGAAAAGCATTCCATGTATTTAGGGGCGGCGGGATGTCGTAGACCTGGCACCTAACCCCGCCGAAGCTTTGTAATGAGAGCCGAGAAGGAATGCAGGCTGGCAACAGAAGCAGATGGAATAGATAGGGCCCAACCCCGGATCTCATGCTGCTGGCATAAAGCTGAGCTGGCGTGGTGACTAACTATAAGCATTCCATTTCAAAAGGCTAGCCAACTCTAGATAGAGGAAAATTCCAGGCTAGCGAGTGTTCGTTGGCGCGTGTGTGGGGATGGGCGGGGGGTTTAGGGCCCCCTCCCACTGCCATTAATCAGCCCGCTAGAATAAGGCATCGATTCACAGGGAAGGAGGGCATCGATTCACGGGAGAGGGCATCGATTCACTAAAGCGCTTTCATCGAGATCTAATTCACCACCCCCCAGCCGGGCCGTTCCGATTGGGCCCTATCCGGACCTATCTGACCTGTCTGCCCAACTGGCTTACCTGACCTAGAATACTGAACCACCTTACCCGGCCTGACCTAGAATACTACAATACTACCTGCCTGACCTGACAAGCGCTCATCCCTAGCTGCAGTTGCCCTAACAACATGCCTATCTATAGTAGGGCCTGACCTGGCAAGCGCTCATCCCTAGCTGCAGCTGCCCTAACAACATGAAGACCCGGTTCCTGCTGCTCCTACTTCGAAATAAAGGAGATGGAGGTAGGGCCACCGCCAACACCGTTTGAGTAATCCGTCAGTCAGCTAACGAGATTGCGAACCCCTCACTATCTAGTCCCCCCCCCTCCCCCCCAGCTATCTATAGAATCGGCACTCTATCTTCTCGATTATATACGTAACATGCCAACACCATAATATACAATTATTATTGGGGGGGGGCGGGTGGGGATTGACTGATTAATTGAGTGGGAAACTATAGCCCGTAGAATAGTAGGGGCCCCCGACCGAGCGAGCTACCTCCCCCATAGAATTGGGCGGGGGCTGGGTAATTCGAGGCGTAATTACTCAGCTTGCACTCGATAGTTGCTAGCCCTTCGCAGATATATAATACCCTCCCGGGGGGGCCCCACCCCCCCCCAATAATAATTGTAGATTATTGGGCGGGGGCTCGCCCTAAAATTCTATGGAGCGGGGATTCACGGGTTCCGGATGAAGCTTGGAAAGAAGGGAGGTAGGTTCAGTTGTTAATGGCAAGGGCAGCAGGGACTACAGATATGGAACTGAAAGCAGCTATATCCACCCACCCCTGGGAATAAGGAGGAACCCCGGATAAAGCAACTATCGAGTCCCCATGAACACCCGAAAGTCTTGGACTAATGACCGGTTTACTAATGGGAGGCAGGGAAGAAAGCACTACTGATCGATCGGCAATTATTCCCACCCAACCTCGATTCTAGCCACTAGAATTGCAAGCGTCTTGCCTTATTCTAGCAGGTTAATTAATTGACTGGGACTGCTCGAATTAACAGGACGGATACCGGGGTGAATAAATGAAGTTATCATGGGGAGGGATTCACTAATAGGGTTCCGGATGAAGCTACTACTATTAGGAGTAGGAGCCGCCGGATTGAAGGGCTTGGAAACAAGGGCGGAAAGACGCGGCCCCACCCTTTCCTTTTCCGGGGCCGGATAGAAACCAATAGGAGGGAGATTAGTCTTGATTCCCCGCATTCAACGAACTAAGATTCCTTATTCCCCTACAATTCTATGGGGCGATTCTAGAACTATTTTAGCACTTGACTGGAGGGCCCTTACTCTAGCAGGTTCCAATCAAGCCCTACAATTCTATGGGATTGACGGAACAGCAACTATAGCTCCCTCCCACCCCGAAATAGTTGGATTCGGGTGGGTGGGAAACTAGCCGTTGGGTTGGGGGTGGGACTAGCCTAAGAATAATAGAATAATAGGGCTCGATTCTAGACGTCATATGTTCTCAGCCCACCACCCTAGGCGAATAGGCTTTCAAGGCTACCCCTACCCCTACTATTATAAGGGTGACGGGCCCTACTCTCGATAGGCAACCTCTAGCAGGCGTACATTAATTAGGCTACCCCTACCCCGAATAGCCCGACCGAGAACAAAAACTCTCTATATGGGGGGGTGGTGGGGGGTGGGAGGTGATTATCGTGTTGGCATGTTACGTATAGAATCGATCAGCGCAGGGCCCTACTATCCTAATGGGGTGGGAGGGAACTACTATAGTTGTAGATTAGCCCTACGGGGCCGGATCGATTCCTCCGTGTTAATCACTACTAGAATCTTGCTCTGCCTTCGTTTCAACGTTCAGCCCCCCAGAAGGCCTAAGCTAGACCCGCAGTCGATTATTGGGCTATTTGATTTGCTGACCTGAAGAACTAGAAGAATAAACAATGTCAACTCAAAGTATGATCGACAGTTCCCTACTATTCTCTGAGCGTATTGGTGGCGGCGGCTCTATGCTTTTGCTACTTCTAATTGATCGAATCCAGAATCTCCGCAGAAATAAGGCTAGGAAATATGAGGCAATCTCAGCCCTACTATTCTATGGGGACTTCGCTATTATGGTTACTCGACTGAAGGAGGGTTCCCCCAATTGTTTATCCTCCTACGGGTTTTCTTCCTGGTTGACTCTTCTCATCATACACTTTAGGAGGGAACATTAGAACTAGAATTCCCCCCTACCAACTCTATCCGGAACAACTAGAATTCCCACCCGGGTGTTCATGGGGGGCATAGTTGTTGTTGGGTTGGGAATAATAGTAGTTGCGGGGTGGGCCCCCGGGAGTTTCTGAACGTTTTCGGCTGGTGGAAGAAGTAGTTCGAAGTGCCGGGGGCCCCTACTATTCATTGGGCAGGGGTGGTTGGGAGGAAAAACCCCCGGATGAAGGTTGGGGTGGGTGGGAGGCCCTTGCTAGGCATTTCTTCATTCATTGCGGATTCTAGCGGAATCTAGTAGCGTAACCTTAGTCCAGGTGTATCCCGAACAACAAAAACCGTAGCCTCCGAATAATCCGGGCACGCACCTAGTACAATCGTCGTAGTAGCGGGGCAAGGGTTACGATGGAAACGGCAGAGCCAACCCGAGGGATTCTTCTCACCTGATGAAGAGTGGTTTGGTTTATGCGCCCACCCCTTCCTTCTTTATCTCTTACTTTCGGCTCTTACGTCCCAATCACCATATCTTTTGTCTCGGGCAAGGGCGAAACCAATCCCAATATGAGCTACGGACGGGAAGGAAGAGGAGAGCAACCTCGCGCCCCATCGAGAAACGGGGCCCGGTCCTTTCTCGAGAATCGGGACGGAACCTAGATCCAGCAGGAGCTCGGGGTGTTGTTTGTGTAGGGACACCTAGTTCAGGCAGCCCGTTAGAGAAATTCCAATTCTCGATGAGAACCTCGACTAGCACGACTTCTATAATGCTCCTCTGCCTTGATCGACCTACGGTCCTGTTTGCCTGTTATTCATCGGCGGCTGCCTCAGTATGTTTCCCTTTATCGTTCCCTAGATCGAGACCCAGTCTCTATTCGAACAGACCCACTTGCGTATCCCCCCCTAGATTCAGATTCTATATAAGACCTAGAGAACTTTAGCGGGTGGGAAACTAGCCGGGGAAGCAGGGTGGGCTTTATCGCCGCCCCCCCCCACCCCCCAAATCAATAATTGCTAATTGAGTTCGGGTTGGGTGGGGATTGCAACTCAACTAGCAACCGGGGTGGGAATTGTAGTGCCGACCACAATATTAATCTACCGACTACCGGTGGGGCCCATCCCACCCGCCATCAGCCGTTGTTGAATAGTTGTGAGAAACCCCGGGAGTTTCTATAGTTTTCGCTTGACTGGGTCCTCTATTCTAATGGACATAGCTGACCAGGTTTTTCTTTATCCAGTCAAATAAGCAGTCCCACCAGCTATAGCACATATATATATATGTTTTAAGTCCATATTCTCGGGTAGGGAGAGAAGGGCCCGTTCTAGCCAGATTCAGCCCCATAGATGTTCGGGCAGCGGCGCCGGATTCCAGTGGCTGCTTGGGCTCTTAGGGTTTATTGACCACCTATAGCTATTGCTGCTACCGAAGCCCCTGATGGCTCGGATGAACGCTTTGCTTCAGGAAGGGCGCATAAACTGCTGCTACCCGGAATTGGTAGGAATGCTCGCTCAAATGGAAT
The DNA here is from genome assembly GCF_030272615.1 of Cryptomeria japonica. Taxonomy (NCBI): domain Eukaryota; kingdom Viridiplantae; phylum Streptophyta; class Pinopsida; order Cupressales; family Cupressaceae; genus Cryptomeria; species Cryptomeria japonica. The sequence continues at coordinate 54,149 of NW_026729233.1, read as the reverse complement.
CGGAACTGTTACTCGCTCTTTATCTGGGACTGTAACTCGAAGGGATGCCGTGAACCCTGCCTGAAATTGGCCGAGATGCTGCTACCATAGTAAAAAGAATCAATTTGGTGTGCCGGCGCTGGTTGAATGAGCCGATCAATATTGCTCCGTTCGCTTCGCCCCTATGGTCTATATGATTTTGTCAGTAAATCCGAGTGTGGTAGTGCCCTAGATGGGGTGCGCTATGGATGCTTCCTCTGTCCTTGCATATGGATTGGAATCTGGATCCGGATGCGTTGCATATCGCCCTCCGATGGTTTATAGAGAGGATCTACAGCTTGACTCACATAGGTACACCATAGAGGGGCACACACTAGAGGGCACTGACACAATAGAAAACTCAATCTTGAACTGGCACTGGTATCGAAGCTGGCACATTAACTGGGTATAGATCTGAAATAGATGGTGCTGGTTCCGGGTCAATAGCTACTGCTTGCTTTGTTCCTACATCCAACTAGCCATAGAATAGTAGGGGCCCACCCACCCGCCTCTAGAACAGTAGGGGGTTGTTCTTTCTTTCTGCTCCTCATATTAGGATCTCGCCCTACTATTTCTAAGGTTAGTATGATGGATAGATAGTAAGGGCCGATACAGTAGGCATTGAACCGACTGAACCCCATAGCCTCATTAATCCTCCCACCCACCCCGGTGAGCCCCGGCAACTAATCTTCCTCCTTGTTTGGGGGGCGACCACCCACCCTGCCAAAGTTTGCATGTGACGTATAGACTCTGGCAATGATGTTTTTAGAGGGCGCTACAAAGTGAAGTGGCGCCCTAAGTTTATTGGCCTTCCCCAAGCCTCTTGGAAAGGGATCACCCAACATCGCCAATGTCGATCCGCGGTACCCAACTAATCGAGGAGAGAAAGGAAAGTAGGAGCGATCAACCCAACCCCAACAACTAGAAAGGTCCGCCCACCCGGGGGGGGGAGATCGATCTCTGACACGCCCTCCTATATTAGTTGATCTATCTTTGACACGCCGGCTATAGATAGTTGAGATCGATCTTTGACACGCCCTTCAATATATTATTGCTCTATCTTTGACACGTATATTATTGATCTATCTTTGACACACCTTAACTAGAATTTGTCAGATATCGATCTATCCGCCCGGTTGTCAAAGATCGATCTCACTGTATCCCTGGCTTCAATATCTATCCTTGGGGGTGGGGGTGGGGCTGGTTATCCGTTGAGGATCAAATCGATCGAGAAGCAGGCAGGCATGTAACGTATATAATCTGGCCAACAATATCTATAGTTATCGTACCTCCCGCAGCTTTCCAAAGAATGGGAAGGCCGGGGTTTGATGACGGCAGAACGAACTAGATTCTATACGTAACATGCCCGGCTGCAACAACTATAGAGTAGAGAATTTGGTTGAATCCACCCCTACTATTCGACCACCCACCCCTTAGAATAGTAGGGGCTATGGAACGGCAATTACTATCCCCGCCCTTAGGCTAGTTCCCGGGTGGGAGGGAATAATAGGAAGATCAAAAGTTTTTATGGGTCATATGACTGGCCTCGTGACCCAACTCCCTACTATTCTAATGGGCCCCTAAGAAACCATCAATAATCTAAAAAGAATAGAAAAGAAGGGGCTTGATCACCATAGAATTTGAGGGTTGGCGGACATATATGGGAAAGTGCCCCAACTTGATCCACCCCAACTACATTTTCTAGTAGGTTAGCCGGTTCCCTGCGGAGCGTGTCCACACCCCCGTGTTTGGACGGTTAGCCGGTTGTCCGGTTCCCTGCCCATTCGCCCACCCGGTAGAAATTCTATTCTTTCTCCTTGTTGAACAAAGCGGGGGGTGACACCACCTCGGTACAACGGTGGGTAACAGTACCGGCTTCGATGAATCTATAGTTTCGGATTCATCGAAACGAGAATGGGATAGTTATAATAGGCTAGGCGGCATTCCAATCCGAGATCGTTGCTTCTATTTCGATCTGAAGGCTTTACTTGAAGGGTGGGCGGATGTGCCTTGGATGGGCAGGGAACCGGACAACCGGAAAAGAAAAGAATGGCTGGAAGGAAGCGCATCATCAGCATCTATACGTAACATCCCATTACTGCCCAAGCCCTTCCTCCGTTAGGGCTTGGGCCTTCCCCTACCATTCCCACCCACCCCAATTATTGTTGGGGGTGGGAGGAGGATGGGGCATGTTACGTAGAGAATTAGAAGCCTAGCCAGCTTTAGGAGGGGAGGGCCGTTCCGCTCGAACAGCTATAGATGGTTAACCTCGAAGAGTTGTGGGAGGAGGCGAACCCACTCGAGTCAAGGATCGATCCCACCTATAATCAATGAGCGTACCCACCTATCGAGTCAAGGATTGAACCCACCTAATAGAATGGGTAGGTGGGGTCATGATTCTGAATATAAGGATATGATGGGGGTGGGCCCTATAGCCCCCCACCCTGGGGATGGGTGGGAGACTCTAATTTGTCTAGAATCTGCAGAAATAAAGAAACTATAGGCCGCCCCCCCACAATAATATATTTGAGGGGCCCACAGAGATATATTCAAACAACTTTTCTATATATATAACGGACGGAGATACCCGTCCTATTCATTGGGCGGGGTGGGCATGTGTAGTCTAAAATTGAGAAAGGTAAACTGTCGCATCTAGAGTTTACGTATAGAACCAACTATAGATGCGATTCAAAAGTGGACTATAGTGCCGTTGGGGAGAGGGGTGGGGGGCAATATAACCACCCACCCTAACCCAACCTAGGGGAGAGAGAGGGGCCACCCACCCGAATTCTAGGTGTCACCCTCTCTTCGAATTATTCCGTGAGCTAAGAGAGCAACTCAATTCGTAGGCAATTGATGGGAAAAAAAGGAAATCCTCCTCTATACATAAAATCTTACTTCTGCGGAAAAATGAAGAGAGTCCGATCTTGGCTTAATTAAGCTATTTCTCTCGGCAGTGGCGGCGTAAAGAACGGCCGATCAAAATGATGCCACAACCTATTTCCTTGACCCCTACCCCTAGGGCCTATCCATACCCATCAAAAACTGATCATTTGGTGGAGACAGCTGCAGAAGCAATTCATCGACAGGCTTAACACCGGGAATGATAATTCAGAGAGAGCCCTCATGATCATGCTCACTGGCACTTCTCTTAAACCCGTGATAAGAAGACACTCTACCCCCCTCCCGGCTATCGGAACAACCCGCATTATCACCTAGCAGACCCCTTGCTTTTGTATTACCACTGAGAAAGCCACTTCAAAATGGAGCCCTATCTCGACATTGCGTGATAAGAGCTCCTAGCAGCAGCATGAAAACCCGCCCTTCCTTGAAGAAGCCGGTTACTTAAGCGTGGATTCATTCCCACCGGCAATCCTTGGACTTGAAGGCAGCCAATTCATTCTGTGATTAAGTAATAAAGCTACGGAGCCTCGGGGGATCGAAGCGGAGCGGTTCAAATTCCTATTGAATACGAATACTTGGACAGGGGCAGGAATCGAGCCCAGCACACTGGACTTACTACTTTCTTTAGGGCCCGGCCTATAGAATCAATAGGGCCTCTGATGTTAGAGCTCTTGGTTGTTAGCCCCCCTGGCCTTAACCTGTCAAATTCTTTCCCCACCAACCGAGCGATGGACGATACCCCGATACCTATTAAGGCCTTGACCACTACGCTTAAGGGTCGAGTGCCTAGAACCCCTATCCCGGGCTTTCTCGCCCTACCCCCGACGCCAAGACCTACCTCAATAAAGGTAGGGCTATAGTTGATAGTAGGGGCTCATCTCCAGATAGGGCCTGATTCCCTTCCCTTTCAACCTGTCACCCCATAGCTTCCACCCCTCTAGTCCTATCTCTTTAGGCTAAGCCCCCCAGTGAGTTCTATTTTTCGCCCGGGGCATTATGGGGTATGAAAGCACGCACCCCTTTATCGTCCCGTAAAAGGGGGTGGGAGGATGAAACGCGTTTAGCTCAAGTTCTCGTCTCGCTGGAGGGCCTTCCTTCCATTCACCACAAGAAATACGGGAAGGGTTTCTTCTCAATTCTATACGATGAATGAATAGCAAGGCCATCTCGATTCCTCATTCCAGCCGGAGGCCCCGGGACTCTTCATGTGGTGAGGGGGGTCGGCTCATGTACCAAATCGAGTCGCCGGGGCGGGCAATAGTCCGAGGATTGTTCTCGATTGGGGCAATGGACTCGACCTGCTCGAAGGAAGATTGTCGATACGCCAGCTTACCCGCAATCCCCTACGCCGGGACAACGACCTCTTCTTTGAGTCTGATTAGATCCAATGCATAGGTCGATCTTCCCATTCCCGGATCCGAAGAGCGGGACCTAACATCGGGCAGGAAACGAAGTCGAAGAGGCGGACCCCCAAGGATTTGAGATAAACCTGTCACTGACCGGGAGATGGAACAATCTGAAACCTATAGATCGGACCTCCTCCCCGCCAACTCTGAGTGCTTGCTGATTGGGACCGACACCCCATTGCTGGAAAGGTGACTCGACAGGAATTGGGCAGAGCACCTGATGCTTTGAGCTTACCAGAAAACCTTTGACATGAGTCACACTTCCTTACGTAGGGGATGGGCCTACCGCTAGAATGGTTATATACGTAACATCTTAGGAAATTGAAGCGGGAATAGTAGGGGGTGGGCGGGGTGGGCCTACCGCTATAATTGTCCCCCCACCTACAATGTGAGGATTAGTAGCCGGAGGATTAGTAGCCGATGACATTTCTATACTCACCTACCCAATTGAAACCCCCCACCCATCCAAATGAGATCTCCCGGTAAGTTGGGAGGGACTCGATAGGCCCCCTCTTTCTTTATTATTGTGGGTGGCCCCGGTTGCTAATATAGTTCTAGTAGGGTTGCATGTTACGTATAGAAATTGGAGAAATATGCTATGCCGGTCCCGGAAGGAAAGGGGCTCCGCCTTCCCCTCCCAGGTCCCCTAGGACCACCTCCGGGCCGCCTATCTATATGGTATGGTTGAGTTGCTATTCAAGGCAAGGCAAGGAGAGGGCCCCCTATCTCTACTCACTCTACTATGGGCTGGGGGGGGGCGCTCGATTCATACTTTAGTCACTAGAAAGCAGGGGCAGCTATATATAGTTGAGTTGGCACCCTATACATAGATGTGGATATAAATATGGCAACGGGACGAGATAATATATCTAGTAGATCTCGACCATCGGATCGGCCATGATGAGATGATATAACGGCATGGCACTCACCCTTAAAGGACCCAGATATAGAGCCGGTACTTTGAGCTTACCCCCTCTCTATATAACTGCTGCTCGATCGACAGCCCTTTCAATTCATAGGGCAGGGAGACTTAGGGCAATGAAGCTATGGCCCCGACCCCTGTTGGTGTAGATGGGGAGGCCGAGGCCATGGATATAGATAGGCCCCGACCATCTACCATTCATAGTTAGTTATCTGGGAGGCCGGGGGCTACTATAGATAGGCCCCGACCCCTATTGATATAGATGGGCCGAGGGCACAACATCATCTATGTAGTCGGGTGTGTCAATGCAATGTGCATCTGTATCGGAGCCCGGGAACTAACTAATGTCGTGTCGTTCGTTTGGTGTTTGTGGACCGGTGTGCTTGCAGACCGGTGGTTTTATATCCATATCCGGGGATTGGGGATAGCGGCATATATTGGTTGGTGGGGAGTCGAACGACTAAGCATCTAGTCTCTTCTCTATGCTCATAGAGTTGAATCAATTTAGACTATAGCCCCAACCTAGGGGAGAGAGAGGGGCCACCCACCCGAACTATCGAGTCCCATATAATTGGGTTGGGGACAATAAATTGAGAAATGCTTGACCGGGTTGGGGACTAGACCCCATGGTAGCATAGCAAATAGAGCCGAGCCTACCATGAAGTACTATATATATATATACTACCTTGGCCTTGGCGGATCAAGCCGATCGATCTGACATCCCGGAAGGGGGGCCGGGATTGAGAAATTATCCCGAGTGCCTCGATTATTATTTGATTTCGCGAGGGCAAGGGCGAGGTTTGTTTGAATGCGATGCGGGGCCCATCCATATCCCTCTCCCTCTCGCTTTGATCCCATCCCAGCTGCCATATATATAGGGCTTCGATCCCAGCAGCCGAGAGAGATAAAAAGTTTATGCGGACGGGATAAGAAGTTTTCTTTCTTTGCAGATTCATCTAAGGGTGCTAAGGGTGCCGACTAGACGAGAGAGGAGATGCCCTCGGTCCCGACCTAGGGATCCCAACCCCCAATGCCAATGTATAAATCCCACCCTAACCTCCACCTCCACCTCGGAGGGGGCAGGCTAGATCGATATCGATATGGGGTGGGGGTGGGCGCTTATATGTCTTGTCCATTCGGTCGGGCATTGCCATATCTATATTACTACTATCATATTAGTTCCCAATCGAGCATGTCGGTCCCATGCATGATCGGTAGGCTCTCTATCCCTCACTTCACCCCTATCGAGCATAGCCGGTCAGGTCAATGAACAGCGGGATGGGGTCGAGGAACTATAGTTGCCATATAGATATATAGGGGTCCTAACTATCTACACATTCGAGAGCGGAAGGAAGGGGCCTATCTCCCGTCTCTACGCCCATATAGATAGAGACGGGAATTGCTTACTCGGGAACTCGGACTATAGTCGCCCCAATGTAGATTCTATAAGAAATGTTATAAGATAATTCCCGAGACTGGCCAATTGAATTATGCTGCAGACTGATGAATTGCCCTCACCATGGTTGAATCGGCGCTCACACGTAACATGGCATGGTTGAATCGGCTCGCATCCACTGAACGGGTACACCGTTTTGTCCGGCACTACACCATTGAATTGACCGGCCCATAGAATTTGAGGGCGCTTGACCGGTACACCATTCCCCTCCTCTGGGGATGGGGACCGGCGTAGGCCCTCGGTTGGGCTGGTTATACCATTTAGGGCCATCTCACCCGCATCGGTTACTTTACTATGGGGGGGCAGACTCTAACTCCTCTATCGACGCCCTCTAGAATTCCATACCCGGATGCGGAACTGAAGCCCTCTCCCTCGGCCTCCCTATCTAGATATGGGGTCGGCACGAGTGCCTAAAGGCAGATATAGGGCCTACCCGCATTGGTCCTTAGCCTAGCATTCAGGGAGCGACAATTATATAGAGGGGGGGCCGGGGGGGAGGGAATCGTCAGTTGGTTACTTCACTCTCTAGTCGAGCATGCATATCACCCGCATTGGTTAGTCCTAGTTCTAATATAGAGTAGAGTAGAGGGGGGTCGGCACCCATTCCTAGAATCAGGGGAGCGAGTTATAGATATAGGGCCCTATCCAAACCATCTGATCCGATACGCGAGAACACCAATTGATGCATTCCGATACGCGAGAACACCAATTGCAATTGATGGAGTATCCATACCGAACCGACTTCACCCGTACGACTATCTATAATACAGTCCACCGCACCGGGGTAAGGAGGAGAGGGGCCCCGATTCCCTATGTCGGGGTGGATTGAGTAGCTAAAGCTCGGCTTTCTCTTTGTATTTTCTTTCGTTTACATTGTTCCATTCCTCCCTCCAGGAAGTGAAAGCGGGAGCCCCCGTTCCGCCCACCTTTCTTTCTAATAGTTAACGGGCACCCAGCAGTTAAGCGTGAAAGGCTGAATAGGGAGGGAGGGCCCTATCCTCCCTATCCTCCGGCACCAACTGGCCTAAACCTAAATGGATGTACGCCGTTCGGAGATATAAAGCCGGAATAATGAAATCTATTAGAACGGGGCTCAAAAGAAGCAGGCTTTCGGCGCTGATCCTTCTTCAGATGCTTATTTAGTGAGGCAACTATAGTTTAGTTGGGGCCCTACCTCTATATTGGCGGGTAGGGCCCTACCCCCACCCCCCCTTTTCCCTTTGCCACTAGAGTTAGTTCCCTATTGAACCCTATGCGCCCTATAGATAGTAGGGCTATCTATAGCCGGGGGTGGATAGGGGATCGTGCTACAATACTTTCAAGAATCAGTGATTCATTGTATTACATATATAATGGAGAAATCAGATCTCCCTCCCCCCCTGGGGGCGATGGAGAGAAAGGGTTCCTTCCGCGGGGCTCCCGAAAGAGAGAAGAAAGAAGATGGGGTGGCGAACCCACATAAATGTTTTCAAGTGAGATCCAACACTCCTCTCCCCCACCCCCACTATTCCCTAGAGTCCCCCCCCACCCGGGCCCCTACTATTCTATGGTAGCGGTGGATAGGGCCGATGCCCTCCCTATATATATAGTTGTCGATTTGCCATACCTAAGCTACAGGGCGCCCCCACCTTTCTCGAGTAGGGCTAGGCTAGATAGTTTCTAGTAGGGCAGGGCGAGATTGAATGCCCCTATTCCCAATCCCATGGTTGGCAGAGGGGGAATTAGAATCAGCCCCTCTCCTTCGGAACAGAAATCAGATCTCCCTCCCAGTTCTAGAGTAGGGCATGGGGTGTCGCAACTATAGAAGGTTGGGCCTCCCCGGGCCGGGGGTTGGACGTGGACCTCAACAACAAAAGCATAATATGCTGAAGCGTCAATAGGGGAAGCCCCGGCCAGTGAATCGAGTCAATCGGGCATCGTGCACTGCAACTAGAGTACTGCTACTATCCAAAGAAAGGGCGGGGGCGGGGAACTTAGGGTTACTACGGCCGACAGGGATAACCATTGCGAGAAAGGCGTGTGAATGCGATCAAATATAGGGGGAGGACCAACCCCCGGGCCCGGGGCGAATGGATGAATAAATAACGGGCTCCGTCCCCCGAGATAATAGTAGGGGCCTCCCACCCACCCATGTTACGTAGATAATCTGGCCCTATACCCCTCCTTAGAATGGTGTTCCGGTCCGCCGGCCTAATTCAAGCAACAGGGATGGGTCTTACCCGCATGGTTCAGTCCTTGGTAAAGCATGCAACCACTCCCCACTCCGACGTTTGGTTCGTCGATTCGCCAGCTTTACGAAACCGGGCAGGGGGGGAGTAATGCCGGAATAGTAGATGAAAGCATCAATCCATCCTCTGATCCATGCGTCGAAAGAGTAGAAGGCCTCACCTCTCCACCCTCTGATCTTCCCGGGTGGGAACTGAGGGAGGAGATAGCTGCACGACCCGGATCTGAACCCGATGAAAGCATCCTTCCTTCCCCACCCAATTCTAGTTGTTCCCCATGAACCATAGGGACTGTTTTTTTCGAGACAAAGAGAACTATCCGGGAGGTGGGATTGGTATCCGGCTGACGGGAGGCAGAGGAGCAACTAGCCCTTGAATCGACCGAAGACTCCACCCGCTCTATCTCCTCCGTGTGTGGGGTTGGAACTAGAATTCCCTACCCACCCATGAGCCCACCCTGCATTGTGAGGAACCGGCTGTGCATGTCGACAAGGAGGAGATGGATCAGATGAATCGGATGGGTCACCCGCGGATGGTTCTGCCTCTAGACCCGGAACGCGGGCCCCACCCTTGAGTTTTCCGTTCAGATTTGAGCTTCAGTCGTCGGGTCACGCTCTCTTCCATCTCCTACCGCCGAGTCCGGTTCAGTGGTACCGGATCTTCATTTCGATTGATCAGCCGCCTCTGCCTTTGAGCCAGCCCCCTCCCGAGCCCGCGAATAGAAGGGCTTGACTGAAGTGGCCCGTCCCAGCATTTCATTCCCCCACCTGATCCCTACCTTAGAATAGTAGGGGCCCTCCCACCCTGCATGTGGATATAGTTGGGTGGGGATTAGCCTGCCTATGTTGTGCGGGGGAGGTTCAACTTCCTCCTCCCACCCACCCTGCCATTAATGTACGCCTGCTAGAATATGCACCACCATCCATGGCACTATTGGCCGACCTACCTGAAGACCTTAACTTAACCGGATTCTATACGTAACAGACCTCTTATTCGCTAAGGCTGAAACATGGCTTACTCGCTCAGGCTGATGCCATTCTGGGAGGGAATCATAGGGTTCCCGGCGGCAGGTGGAGCATTGAAACTCAATCACTGTTCGACGCCAGCTGGAATGATCTATCTGGTCCCTCCCCTTCTCTTTCCCAGCCCGAAGCCACCCTCTGATCCAACCCTCCCATCCGTTTCTGGATTCGATACATAAGTCGGTTGCTCGCCGGATAGGAGGAATAAGGAACCAGCCTCTCTACTCCTTCCCCCGTCAGGGGGTCCCGTACCGGCATCGGTTTCGGGTATCCCGGCAAAGATGCGAAATATCAGTATCAGATGCAGCGGATCCACCAGCTGGGACTTATCCAAGCAGCATCCCTCTTCTTATCAGTCGAGTGATTCTTCGCATCCCTCCCGATGGATAGATAGTCAATTCCTCCCCACTTTCTCGCCGTCCACCCGATCCTATCGCCTCATAACCTGCTGCCTCTCCGCTGGTTGGGGATGGTAGCGAGCTCGGTTGATCCGATCTGGGATCCGAAAGGTTGGATGGAGTAGGGGAGGCGATTCCATCCAGCAGTGGAGGAGCACTCACTAACGAAGAAGCTATCCGGTCATCCCTTATCCCTCTCATCGGATCGAGGAGATCCCTCCCGTCCACCCACCACCCTACCAGAACCAGCAAGGTGACCTGGCAACAACTAGCCTATAGACTAGTAGGGGCCTCGGGGTGGGCGGGTGGATATAGTTGAATGGCATCAGTTCGCGGCAAATGGCATAAGTTCATGCCATTAGTTCATTAATGACGCCTGCTTCCCTTTAGCCCCCCACCCTGGGATTGGGTGGGACTATAGTTCGCTAGAATACGCTATTTTAAGCTAGAATAAGGAAGATATAGTTGGTGGGTGAGAGGCTATAGATTGGGTTGGGTGGGCCCCTACAACTAATCTACCTCAACTAGAATTCCTTATTCTAGCGTATTCGCCGCCCCCTACTAATCCTCCTCCCACCCACCCTAATTAATTAGCCTGCTAGAGTAAGCTAGCAGGCGTATGAATTGACGTAATTAATGAACGTCATTAATTGACTGATGCCATGGCAGTGGGAGGGAATCTATAGTTCTCCCACCCACCCCAGTTCGCAGATGCCGGTGATGCGGATGACTAGCTATCTCTAGCCCTTGAATCCGATACCGTTGATCCGAGTAGTTCCATCCGATCAAATTCGAATTCCCCACCCTTCATGCGGAGAACGAGATATCGAGCCATCCGTAACCTCATCAGTCGAGTTGCTTTCATCTCCTCTTTCTTATGACGGATGACTGGCCGGAACGATTCGTTCCAACGGTACACTCGACTACCACCTATTCCCGTTCATCTGGTCATTAAGAAGCTATGATAGACGTATTACCAACTGGACATATTAACAACCGGACCCGACGGAATGAGTGGGGATGTCAACGAATCGAATGGACGGGAATGACATAGATATGCCGATCGATGGCACGGAGGGACACAAGTCTCAAATAGAGCCCATAGAATTGTAGGGGGGGTGGGAAAAAAGGAAGGGAATATCAATGCTCATTCCCTGCTCCCGGTAAATGAATTAGTTAGGAGGTCCAGTAGGGGGGGGAATTCAATAGAAATATGCTAGGTGGGTGAGCAATGCCGATGATGGACCGAGATGGGGAGAGGAGCACAGAGGGGCGAACAAATATCCATATCCCGGCTGGGTGAGCAATGACTCCTAGAAGTATTAACGACTGAACGATTCAACCAGAGACAAGATTGCATTCGCTGGATGGAAAGTGGAGTGGACAGGGAAGCATTAGCTGGCCAACTAACTCCATCCCTTGATCCAAGATGAGGAGATGGGAGGGGCATGGCCACCAGCATCTCTGTTGCGGAAGGAATAGAAACTCCGCCCTCGATCGGATAGATACCATTGATAGCCTTGACTGGGGTGGGAGAAGAATGCATTAGCTGGGAATAGAACCCCCCACAACAACTATTCCTTCCCACGTCAATGGCATCAGTCAATGGCATAAGCCTGCTAGAATGACGCTAGAATAAGCAATATAAAACCCCACCCATCCATAGTTGGGTGGGAGGTCTAACGGCGAATTCCCGGGGAACCTTAGCCCCCCACCCATCCCCACACACGAAAAACCCCCGGTGAAAAGACCCTTTTGTCCTCTTTATTAATCAGCCTGCCCCCGGCATGTCCTCCCACCCTGGGGTGGGAGGGAGGATGTTGGTTGGGTGGGTGGGTGGATATAGTTCCAGGCGGCACTCATCTGACGAACAATAGTAGCCGGGGCCCCCACCCCACTCCAACAAAAATAGGTAGGGGGGGTATCGATCTATCTATTCATTCCATTACCGGGAGCGGGTGGGACGGTAGGGGGAGGGAGAAATGCAATTGATGGGTCGACTCAGATGAAATCATTTTTTCAAATTACCTGGCCCGATAGGGCTGGAAAGTGAAGTGGAGATGGGAGGTGGGACGGAGAGGGATGAGCAGCAATGATCGAACCCTCGGAACAACTATTGCCTCCCACAAAGCGTTAATCTACCCTCTGCCATTAATCAGCCTGCTCCCCTTTAGCCCCCCACCTTATGCTAGCGTCATTCTAGCGTATTCGCCGCAAGCGTCATTAATGAACGGATGGCATGAACTGATGCCATGGCAGTGGGTGGCCCTACAATTCTATGGGGACGCGGGGGGTTAATGGCATCAGCCTGCTAGAATAACCATTTGCCGCGTTCCGCTCACCTTGCTGGTGGTGGGTATCAATCCGGATCTGGTGCTTTTTCCTTCGCTACTCGGTCAACTACTGGTCTCGGATCAACAGGATCTACTTTTGCTTAGAGTTGCCGGCCTATAGTTTCTTTAGGCAGATTCTATACGTAACATGCCAACTTTGGCAGGGTGGGAGGATGGGCGAATAGGCAACCTCTAGCAGGCGTACATTAATTAATGTTGGCTACCCCTACCCCGAATAGCCCCACCCGCCCCCTACCCCTGCAGCAGGGTGGGCATGTGTAGTATATAATCTGAACCCCCCTACTATTCGCGCTATAGGCAGGGGGGCCCCTACTATCCAATAGCCGAGAAACCCTACTATCCAATAGCCAACTATAGTAGCGGGCCCCCTACTATTCTATGGGCCCTACTATTCTATGGGCCCTATGGGGCCCTCCTCACAAAAACTCTTGCTCCCCTCCCCGGTCTGAATAGTAGCCGTTCCGGTCTATAGCCTCCCACCCACCCCAGTTCGGGCCCTACTATTTTGCAGGCGATTTTGGCTTGCCGGGGGTGGGCTTTCTCGCCGATTGGGGTGGGTGGGAGGCCCCTACTACCCACCCATCCCCACACACGTTGATTACGGGTGGGAGGAATGGCTCTACCTCCCACCCACCCCCGGGAGGGAGGGAATCGTCAGTTCGCGGTAGGCAGATTCTATACGCCTGTGGGGCAATCTATAGCCGGAACTTAACGTTTCCCACCCACCCGAATCAACGTTCAGCCTCCCACCCACCCCTCTTTTCTATTATTGTGGGGGGCCCCCTGCTCAAATAGAGTTCGCCTTTCCTTTCCTGGGAAACTCGATCCGGTCGAATTGGAGCCCTATATATCGGCTGGGGGGGGGCTAGACTCTATTGGCTATCGAACAACTAGAATTGGGTAGGCATGTTACATAGAAGATCTGGCGGCCCATATAATTGCTAATAGAGTGAATTATAGCAACGGGTTGGGAGATGATTCTTACAAAGAACTCCGCCCTATCCTTCCTATCTAAACGCCAACTATAGTTGACGCCAACTAAACCCCCCTTCCGCATCTATGGTTGCCAACTAAACTATAGTTGACCCCGAAACTGGTCCATTCCAAAGAAAGCATCATGCTCCACTCGACACATCTCTATTGCCTCGCAGACGGCTAACAAGAGATAGGGCGAGGGGGAAGCAGATTGATCGCAACTCTCTATAGTTGTGGTTCAATCCCGAATGGCGAAGGCAAGGAACCCCTACTAGAACTATTAACTAGCCACCCTATCCTAGCAACTCTAGTTGGGGCCCTGCCCCCTACTATCTATAGAGCTTGGCGGGGGTAGGGCATTCAATAAAGGGAGAACCTAGAACCAGGAGCTAGCTGTTACCGTTACCGCTCCTCTGGGGAATTGCGGGATTAGGATCCGGCTCTTGTTACTGTTACTGCTCCAGGCTAACGGGTAGGTAGTCACCCTCGTGACTGTCTTGCCAGGGCTAAGGGCTAACTCGGGAGAAGAATCCCTCCTTCCTCTACGAGTCACTCCCTACGCTCGTTCCTGCTCTTGCTCTAGGGTTGCTGGTTCACTCGCTCGGATCCCTCGTGACTGTGACTGGCAAGGGCTGCTAGCACTAGAGACGACTGTTACTGGGAACGGGAAGGGGAAGACGACCCCTTCCTGATAGTCCAGTCCTCGCACCCTAGCGATCCGTAACCCGTTGCTGGCTAACACCTCAACCAAGAGCTTTGGACAGTTACCGTAACTCGGGATAAGCACTAACCCTATCGCCCACCTGCCGAATACCACGGATTTCTGTACGTAACACCTTCAATGCAACTATATGAAGGTAGGGCCACGAGTATAGAAAAGTAGGGTTATTGACCTTCCAGTTTATATAGGTTTTCTTTCTCTATCCATAGAAATTATTGCTCTGTATGGTATCCAAACTACCTTCCTTCCCTCCCTAGGGCAATGGTACACCCACCTTCTGACTTACTGACTGACCTACCCTAGTGGAGTGGAACGATACGCTTTAAACACCGGGGGCATGGATACAAGCCTTTCGCGTAGCGGAGATGGAAAGAAAGAGATATCCATTGCAAGTCCCGTAGCGGAGAATGACAAGCCTTTCCCGCCCCAGTAGGGGCTCCGCCTTTGGTATGCGCATGAATGAATCAATAATGACATAGATATACCTGGGCGTAGCAGAGTTATGGGTATGCGCATGCCTCCCTCAGTCATGGGAAAGGCGGGTCAGCAGCGGGGACCTCTCAGCAGGCCTACACAGGTTCAGCAGCAGGCCCCTATCAGTCATACCTATCAGCAGCTTAGTTCGTTAGCGAAGTAGAACATAATAGAGGGAAGAAGAGACAAAGGCACCCTTCCGATTTCTTTATTCCCGTAGCTTCCCCAAACGACAAGGAGATTGTCTCAGGGAGGTATGGGCGAGACGAGATAGGTAGGAATTTGCTGTGCGCCTTTTATCGACGGATAAGATTTCGGGGTGTGGACTGAAATGATACCGTCACTCCTCTCCTTCGACAACCTCATAAATAGAGCACATAAATGACCTGCTCGGGAATGAATACGTACCCTTTCGTAAGTAACTCCCATGCTTCTCTAAGCCACGTTATTTCATACAAGCTAGAAGAAGAAGAACCGCCCTACTAGGAGAGACCGCGACCCAATTCACACATCTCGATAGTGAGCCGGCCTACTATTCTTCGAGAGCGAAGGGCCTAGCAGGTCCGATATAAACATGTTCACAGAGCTGCATGCTTATTCGTCAATGCACCTGGGTAAATGGAAAACACTTGTGGTTATCCACCTTTCTTTTTATTTCTCCTGGCAATCCAAGGCGGGGAAGCACTTGAATTGGTATATCCGATTGGCCGAGCTTGGTTAGCCGTACCTGGGTGCATCAAGGTTTCAGAGACCCGGTGATCTGCTTTCTCTGTACCGGAGAGATCCTCGTGCTATCAATCCACCTTGAGTTAGCGGTAGCTGAGTGTCTCTTTATGTCCCCCCTTAGTGAGCTAACGAACCGTTAGTATCCATTTCGACGTCCTCTTCCAGTTATTCCTCCTGAGTTAGCGGGAACTGAGCCGTAACGGGAATATACGCGTAGCAGAGATGGGTGGGCAGGATAGAAGGAAAAAGCCTTTCTTTATTACAGCTTTAAAGAGGAGGAACGGACGGATCCCTCACTATAGTACCCCTTACTGAGTGGAGGTGTGTCCCTGCCCTGCGAGAGTGCTTACAGAACAGACCCACCCTCCCTCGATGAACCCGAGCGAGCCGGTACGCTCTCCTTCGCTGGAAGGCGGGATAGATGCTCTTTTTGCCTGTTCGTCTTTGTTTCATTTAAATGGTAGGTAACCTTGGGCTTGTACTACAGCAAGCCAATAGCCGTCCTTTCTCGCATCCAGATCACTCCAGTCATGAGGCCCCAATGCATAGCCCAGCCTTTCTAGTTCGATAGAAGCGAGGCCCCGTAGCCTATCCTTTCGGGGCATGGGAGTTATAGCGTATTTCTTGTTTCTCGACGCGTATGAAAGGCACCCCGCAAGCTTAATCTACGCGGGTTGAACTGTCTTCCCCTAAAAACTAACACCTTACGCGGGTTGAACTGGACCGATCATGCAGATGTGTTTCTGCCGGCTGACCACGCTGGCATTACCGAGGGTGAATTCTGCGCATGCTTTGCTCGGGTTCACAGTAAAAGACCTTCCGTGAGGAGACCAAACCCACCCCAGATGGTGAACTAAGAGGAGAATAGACCTGCCGTGCCGATGAAGAGGAAATCCTCCCCTTCCTGCCGATGAATGCATGCAGACGAAGGGTCGGAAAATGGGTCACCTTACTTTCACCCACCCCATGATGTCCTCCCAGCTTACCGTCAGGAGTGAGGAACCTCAGCCAATTTACCCGAACTGGTGAACACTTTCTCAGGAAAAGAGATGGATAGGTAGAGTAGATATAAGAAACATACATGTAACTCAATATTAATAAGTCACTAGTGAAATAAGATAAATAACGTCATAGATAGTCCTTCTATCCCTATCTATCCATAGTGTATCTCTAACGACTTATTTCAGTGTATCTCCAACGTGGCACTAACTAACATATCTTCGGTTATTAATTGATGAATAGATATTAAAGTAGGGCATTCTATTGAAATAACGTAATAAAGAGAGATACTTTCGTTACGGCTGAGTTAGTCTTTGAGAGGGCCCCTTCCAGTGAGCTCACGAACGGATCCCCTTTGAATGAGGAATAAATAGGGGTGGAAGTGAAACCGAACGGAACTGATCTGCATCTGCAGCGTGCTCAGCGTCCAGTAACGCCTGCGCTGCTTCTTCTGGACTGGAAGAGAAGTGCTTCCCTTATCAATATCCCGCCTCCCGGCCAATGGGGGGGCCCTGCGGTGTAGTTCACTGAGCCAACCACGGGATTCTGAGGCAGAGGAGCAATTACTCCACTTTCGTGTATCCCGTTCGTGATAGGTAGGTGTTTGCGCCCATCTCCTATACATATACGGCCTCACGACCCGGGGCGCCACTTTGCTTTGATTGATTTATTCACGAGTTTTTCGACACCCGGTTTCTTAAGGATTCGAGAAGGAGGCTGTACGAGCCAGAATGCACTCCGGCCGGGGATCACTCACTAGATAGAAGACAGAACTACCCCAGCACACACTCCAACACCTTAACGCCGCTTTCTATAGTTATATGGATATAGTTCACTCCCACACATACCCTCATATCCAAGAACATCCCCATCCCATCCTAGTGATCAGCATCAGGCCAGCCACAGTCATAGTCAGCAAACTGGAGAGAGAAGATCGTGATACCACCCCAATATCGAAAGGAGAAAGGGAAACCTCGATCAATCCAATCCCTACTCCCCAGGGATACTATCTACCTATCTTCTGCTTCCCATTCATACTGGGATTCTACCTATCTTCCCATTCCTAATGGATGTCTCCGAGGCCATTACCATTCATCCATCAACCTCTCATCTTCCCATTCCGAGATCTCGTCTCATTCATGTCTCTGAGGCAGGCCACAACCACGCTACTCTCAGGGAGGCTCCCAAATTGAGTGGTGTACCAGTTACTTGATATTACCTGGCCCCTCCCTGAGAGTCCCCCCAATAGATTCATTCTGCCAGAGGGCGGGCATGAAAAGGAGTTGGTCACTCCCGTATGGTCTCCTTGGGCTAGAGTGACCGGCCAAAGCCATTTGGTGTATTGGTTTGTTCGCTCGATCTTCACCCCAGTATGAGAGCAGATTATAGGTACTAGGAGCGGAGACCCGACATCAGTCGGCGCTCTCTTCGCACTCAACCCCTCCATACTGCGAGAACGAAACTGAGCTTATGAAGAGTGCATTCTCTCAGCTCAGTAAAGAATCGTTCCTCTATATCTGTAAGTAATTACGCGCATGCCCCGTTTCTTTCCTTCCTCTTTCAATAGTACATAACTCCGCTCTTACTTTACGCACGGAGACCAAAAGTAAGTGTTTATATAACGTATTGATTGACTCATATTAGGTAACAGCGGGATAGAATAAGGCCAAGGAGAATAGCCAGAGTATAATATTACTTACTGGGCAAAGGCCCCTAAAATTCTATGGGCGCCTTCCAATCTTCCCTTATTTAGCTCTTTGGGGTTGGGGCTCTGGCTTTTCTCATTGGGGATTGGAAGCAGGGGTACACCTCACCATGGTTTACCTATGGCTCATGCAATCTGACTGTCTGTAGAAGATACCCGGATTGCTTCGGATCAATCATTTCTGACTCCAAGCCCATTCCCTTCCCAGAGGGGATGGGTCCCTTCCACTCCCTGAACGGAGAGAGGGGAAGGAATGAAATAACCTCCTGAACCTCGGGAGGGAAATGACTGTGTGGCGCCATCTTGGGGAGTGGTTAATGAGAAGGCAGAGCTGTTTCTACAGACAGACAGTGAGGGGAGATAGGGAGATCCCCACAATGGCTCACCAGTAATGCTACTCTTGTCTTTCCAAGCCGGAGTCAGATCGACCGGAAATGAGATAGATCGCGCTTGCTTCTTGGTTGGTTAGGATAGCTATTCCCATGAAAGAGAGAAGGTCACCCTTCTTCCTCTTTCCCAACCCTATTCCCCAAATATATACCCATTTGATCATCCTGTATAGGCTATCTCGGTCTAAACGGGCATCGAATATGTAGGAGACTTAAGAGCTTTACAAGAGACTTACGATCAAGACAGATAGACGTAGTTAAAGAGACTTACATTATATATGAGTCACTGGTAGGGTATATGATAGATCTTTATTTATCGAAGGACGTAGGATCGTCATGGCAAGGCCCTTACACGTTACAGAAGGCATGGTAAGGCCCTTTCACGTGCTAGCCCCCCTCAATTTTGAT
Source organism: Cryptomeria japonica (assembly GCF_030272615.1). Classification (NCBI taxonomy): domain Eukaryota; kingdom Viridiplantae; phylum Streptophyta; class Pinopsida; order Cupressales; family Cupressaceae; genus Cryptomeria; species Cryptomeria japonica. The sequence continues at coordinate 35,047 of NW_026729233.1, read as the reverse complement.
ACGGCGAAAGGCCCTGTCTCTCTCATCATTATTCATTTCGTATCGACGCACTTTTATGGAAAGCGAACAGATAGGGTAATCCTATTTATATCGTATTGTTAACTGAGTTATTTATAGTTTCCGTGGTGGTGTGTTCTTTCCCTCTTTATTCTATCTATAGTTACTTTATTCTATTTACGTTATAGAAACATTCGACCAAAGAGCCAGCCATTCAAATCATACTTTCTTTCCTCTCCCGTTGGTCGAGTGTCTAAAGACCCTGGTGTACACTTCGTTACATAAGTCCCGGGCTTCAACTGTAGCAAAATAAATAGGCCCTTGCAGCTACATAATAGCAAAGCCCTCCCTCGGAAAGTAAGGGATCCCGGCATTCGTAAATGTATCTATAGAGTGATTACTTATTTCTCGAGAACTTATTTCCCGAGAACTAATTACCGACCGAAATGCTTCCTTACGTTAATGAGTTAGCTGTGGTCACCGTTAAGACTACTCCTTATGTATGTTCCACCACTACTATACTATTAGGCGACTACTTTCGTTATAGGCCTATACAGTTAGGTCTTAATTAGTCAATCAAGTATGGGCCATTGAAAGAGCTATTTAAGCACATCCCTGGACCTCCACTTGCCAGTATCTAACTATAGACCTCGCTAACTCTTTACTTTAACGTAAACTAGTCTCTTATTTCGGGCCTGTGATCGGGTGACTCGTTTAAGAGTTTCCTAACCATTTGGTTTTATGTCATCACCACCCGGGCCTTGTTCAAGCAGAAAGAATTAGACAAGGTAGGTAGGGCCCCAACCTTCTATAGTTGCGGGGTTCTAGAAAGAGTCAGACTTTCTCGCTACCTATTCAGTCGGGTTCGGGTTGGATCGCCCTACCTCTATAGTGGAACTGAATTGATCTATCTTCGAATATGGCCTATCTATAGTGGGGGTTGGGCCCTATCCACCCCGATGAACCCTACGCGAGGTTCTAGTGATTGAAACCCCATGCCCTATAGAAGAGTAGGGCATTCAGAACATAAATAAGAATGAGCTACAATAATATGAAAGGGGGCCTGCCTAGGGCTGGCTACGCTTGATAGTGATAGCTACGCTTGCCTACCTAGTTTTATATAACATATAATAAGTAGAAGAGTGTGGGAGGCAGCCTTAGCCCCCCACCCAGCCCCACAGCGGTTAGTAGGATTCCTCAATTAGGTATCCCCTCCTTGAGAATGAAATGATTAGATACCCCTTCAGTGGCTCTTTCTTTCACCTTCGGTCGAGGTAGGTGCCGATAAACGGAATGATAGTGCACCTTCATTATGGGATACATACATTCAGTTGGTTGGAATTCCTGGCAACCCGCCGGATGGCTGCTGGGAATGCCATATTCGAGAATAGATAGACCTCTCTATGTCCCGAGAACTCCATCCAAGGTATAACTTTCTTCACCCGGCGGGAATAATTAATGACGTTGCCTCGCCTCATCGCTTAATACTCAATCGGGCAGGCCCAGGCTCGAGATAGTGTGCGGAAATTGATCGGACATCGACGAATCGCTTCAAACTAGTAGAATATTCCAATACCGCTGTCGTCGGGGTTTAAGCATTAAATAATCTCATATTGTTTCGGTCGGTCTCAGATCCATATTGAATTCATTCAATCATGTTGGTCCAATATAATAGGTAAACTGTCAACCTCGGGATGTTAACTAGTTAGGTTAGCCACCCCCATCGATTACCTCTCATATTCAACTAGTTCAATAAATATGAAACCCTATTGAATGAGTGAACTATGAACGTGCCAGACCAAGCTATTGAATAAATGAGCTTTCTCTACGTATGTGTACCATCTTATAAAGTAGCTATTCACGTGTGCACATCTCTTGACCTTTTTAGTGAGTGAGCTATTCGTATCTCCAACCAACCTTGACCTGCACATCCCAACCAATAATCGCTAATTGATCTCCCTCGGATTGGTGTTTGAACTCTTGCCTGTTCTTACCTCGTCATTTATTTCTTTCTTTCGAATTTGAAAAGAAAAGAAAAGATCTTACTCCTCTTGAAGGCTAGAAGCGGATGGTGGGGTAAGAACTAATGCAGGCAGGCTTCCTTCCAGGAACTATGGATTCTAAGGCAAGGCTTTCAGACAGAGAAAGGAACTTACTTTCAAAAAGTTGGCTAGAAGCGGATGGTAGGGCGGTTGCTTTCTTGCTTGCTTGCTTTAAGCAGTAGTTGCTTGCTTCCTATGGATGGTAGGCTTTCTCTCTTTCTTCCGGATGGATGTAGTTCTCTCTTAGTTGCCCTATCCTCCTATGGCGTATATACGATTTCGTTCTAAGAATTTGCCTACCCCGCAATGCGGTGGGTGGGGAGTTTCAATTGGGTAGGTGAGTATAGAAATGTCATCAAGAGAGGAAGGGGGGGCGGACAACCAAAAGAATGCCCAACGAATAGTAGGGAACATTAATCAGCCTGCTAGCATAAGGTGGGAGCCCTTCAAATAGTAGGGGGCTGCTGAGCTACGACCTACCGGTGGTGCTCCATCCCCCACCCCCGGTGGGAATGTTCGAGTAACGACTAGCAGGATAGCATTACCGAGGCAATAGAAGAATATGGATTGTTCGGAAAGAAGGCCCTACTATTCTAAGGGGCTTTCTTAATAGCAACTGGATGGCCCTCACTTGATTGTTGGTTCAATGCCTGCCGTATCGAAACAGGGAGTAGACTAGTTGGGAGGCCCAAGAAAGGCAGCTTCAGAGCGGTCCACTGTTCACGCTGTACCTTAACTTCCTGTCCTAACTAAAGTAGGTGAGTTATCCATCCTGGGGGTGTAAAGGGCGGCCCACGGTTGGAGCCTAACTCACTGAACCCTCGGTTGGAAGGTATAGTTATCCTCATCACTTTCTACCGGTTGCTACCCCCCCGCCCGGTTGGGCCCATGCAACTATATTACATTAGCCAGTTAGGTCCCTCGGTAGTCCAGTAACGAGTTTACACTGTTACCATCCTTTGTTCCCATCCATCCGGAAGGAACCATGCATCCTCTTGCCCCGTTCGGAAAGAACGTTAGGTCTCGCCCAGAGAACAAAAAGGATTACCAGAAGGCCATCCATGGGAGGGAAAGGAGTAGGATGGGAGGTGGTAGTTGATGAGATCGAGATTGAGTTCCCCCATAGAATTGTAGGGCCCACCCATATGATTAGGTGGCTGGAGGATGGGATATTGCTCCTCGTCGGGTTGGAAGGAAGGTTCAATCTACACCCCCGGTGTGGGAAGGTGAGTTAGCCGGTTACGGATTAGTTGGAGCCGGTTCCAGGGGGTGAAGGAATCTCTTGTCCGGGGTGAAGGAATCTCTTGTCCGGGGTGAAGGCTGGACCGGCCCTACTATTCTAAAGGGGATTAGTTGACCCGACCGAGGCAACGCCCTCTCATATAGTTGCCCTGGATTAGCCACTTTAATTCCCAGAGGAACTACCTGCTCTCCGAGCCTCAAAATTCTATGGGCATTGTTTGGATGGCCGGGATGAAGTTGAGCTCATTAGGAAGGGTAGGGGTTAGCAGAGAGAAAGCATGGGCCAGGAGATAACGAGGGAGGGAGCCGAAGAGTGAAGAAGGAGATAGCCGGACTCTCCCGGTTAGCTGTCCAACTAGTTGGTGGTTTCCTGGGTTCAGCTGTTAGCAGGCCTTCCGAACAATCCAATGTTAGCAGGATTAGTCTATCCAGCCAGAGAAGTAGTAGGGAGTGATAACGGTCTTTAGCTATCCATCCTTCCAACCGGGGGTGTGGCCAGTTAGACTTCACCACCGGTGTGGGATTAGCCATCCATAGGCCCTTCCTTTCTTAGGCAATAGGATAGGCGGAGGTATGTGACGTATAGATGCTTTCGATTTCAGATAGTTTCTTTCCAGATATTGTCTTTTTTTCTATACGTAACATGCCCCCGGAGGAGGGCTAGTGCATGCACAGGCTGAAACATGAATCCGGCCCGCCTCCCCCTCAAATTATATGGCCACCTCTTTCAAAGCTAACTGGAGATGACTAGCTCGAAATGGATTGGCCCTACTATTAGATTCTATTCTATTCTATTCTATTATCGCGTCTACCTGGAAAATTGAACAAATGCATAACCATAAATTTGGATCGCCCCGCGACACGGTCCCTCCCAAGCTAAATGTTTGTTTGGAAATTGAACCAATTGAAAAGCTAACTAGCTTCGCATGGCAGGTGGCATTCTTTTTTTTAACCCATTGCCTGCTTGTCTACAATTCTATGGGCAGTGGATATTGCAGCGGATAATTCGAGCCAACAGCGGATAATGCAGCGGACAGTTTGGCAGCGGATAATCCAGTTTGACAGCGGATATTGCAGCGGATACGGAATGCATTTATTGAAAGCGGGCAACCCCCTAACAATTATGTTCAGATATTGCCCTACTATTCTATTATTCCCTACTATTCTAAAGGCCAAGAGATGGGTGAGGACAATTATTCCATTGTCAAGTTAAGGCTGGAACCATTTGATCTTGATGAAGCAATTATTACGGACCCCTGCCCTAACAACCGCCCTACCCTAACAACAACCGGAAACCTACGGAAATTACCGAGGCCTATCCAATACCATCCCTCCTAACGTCGGGCTGGTATTGGGCCTCGGGGATTGCCAAACCCCATCTTGTTGCAAAGGCAACTCCTAGTGTATTTACTAAAGGAGGGAAACCAACAACAGTTTTTTTTGACCCTTGCCCCTATCCTAGCCTAACAACCAGTAAGACAGTTTTGATTGATGACTGATCTTGCCCAAACCCAAACAAAGGAATACAGTTGTTGGTGGAAGGAAGGTACCATTATAGAAAGGGACAAAGAAAAAGAGTTTTCATTTACAGCTTAACAACCTGTCTTGCCAGAACTCACAAGTGTTATCTTGGCCATCGATAGGGTAGAAGGAAGGAAAGGGACAAATAAGATTTTCTTTACTGAAGCCGGAACCTGTCCTTGCCAGAACTCACAAGTGTGGATTGGGCAAGGGAAGGAAGGAAAGGGAGAAAGATTTTATTGAAAGCCGGACGGAACCGGCCCTAACGAAAGGAAACAAGGAATACAGTTTTGATTGATGACCGATCTTGCCAGATTGATGACGGATCGATCTTGCCTAAAAACCTGCCCTAGCCTCTAAGCCGGATCACGCATGTCATTCATGTTACGTAGATGATCAGTGAGGTACACCTTCCATCTGGAAGTATGGGTTCAAGTCCCATTTGATCAGAATAGGCATAGAGCGAACGCGACTCCTCTTCCGGAGGGAGGGGATAGTTCTATGTCGGCCTTTCTAAGCAGCAGCCCAAGGGATAGATGGGCCGGTTATCGTTTATCGCTTATCAAAATTATGGCTATACTCAGGTATACTTAAAGGGATAATACGGTTGAAGGAATTTTGGATGATTGAGAGGAAAGGATATAGTTTGAGGATTGCCTGAACGGGCCAAACCCTCTCTATACAGCCTTAACTCTCCCCTCGGGGGGTACCGGCTATACCCAAAGGTACTCTGAGGCAGTTAGTGGACATAGGCAAACGGGCAGAACTCGTTTTTCGACTATCTAGCGAGGGCTTGAAAATGATCGCTAAGTAGTCGAAAAACGATTTATGCCCTGCACTGACTAGTTCGAAGTAGAGTGAACATCCACTCGCGACACAAAAGCGATTAGCGGTTATGGAATATTAGAGTTGTTATTCTATATGGAAAGTGGAATATGAGTTCGGTGGAATGAAGGGAAGTGTGTTAGATGTTGTGTTCGAAAGATTATAGGTTTTATTATCATCTGGGTGGGATAGATAGTAAGCGGTGGGTCGAGTGAGGATAAATCGCCAAGAGTGGTCGGTAGATTGATAGGATCGCTCAACCTAAACCAACCCACTCAATAGCCAGTTCGCCCCACACTACTATTAGACGCCTCCCACTACCCACTATCTAGAGCCGAGTAGTGCCTTTTTCCTCCACCGAACAACACCGCTAATCACTTTCAATTTGCAAGCATCGTCCCTGTACCCACCCCTTCTAGGGCCTGGTAAACTAGTAGCCTTCTATTCTCCGATCCTGAGAATAGAGTGGGCAATCTCCTAGCTAATGTTAGGGAATGCCTCCATTGAGCGCGTTACTTCTCAACTGACGGGAATGCGGTAGACGACTCAATAAATAGCGTGAAAAAAAGTTGAGCGGCAGGATACCAGCGGCATTCTCTAAAACAGGGGATCTTTCCCTCCGTTCCCTTTACGAAAGTGCCCGCGCCTCGAGCCCACCGTAGCGGGGACGCCCTTAATTCAATCCCTGAGCTGTCCATGGATCTAATCCCCAATCCTGCTGTGGGTTCCCTCTCTGTTCCCACCCCACCACCAAAGGCCACCCCCAGGGGTCTTTGAGGGGCGCAAGGGCGGAGGTTCTCCCAGCTTCAAGAGCTTTGTGGCTAGCAGGATCAAAGACTCCCCCTCTATCCTCCTAAGCTATCCCTTTTAATCAGAGGGGTTTTGGTAACTGGCTATTAATCTGTAACCAACGTAATCTTACCGAACTTGCTACCTCCCCGGCCCGACGGGACGGCAACGGGGGAGGTACGATCGTTGGGAGAGGATTAGATGCCCCCCACGGACCACATTCTCGAAACTCGGGTAGGTGGTGCTACCCAAGTCCCTAACATTTACATCAGACCTGGCACGGTTAAGGCCCGCTCCGCAATTATACCTCCAGGCACGAGGGCCGCCCGCCATTGCCCGTTCCCACGGGGTTCGGTCGAGTCGGTTAGAAGCTGAGCCATATGCCCTAGACAATGGTACCTATCTAACTAGATGATCTATCACCATAGACTCATCCGGTTGGCTTAGTTGAGATTCTATACGTAACATGATGACCTTACTTATAGATTAATCTCAACATTCATGAGGAAGCCTGCCTGAGCAGCTTTATCCATATTAATTGTAGCTATAGGACTTATGGATTCACATGTAGGGAACTATAACTAGAATTGTTTGGCTTCATTATCTGCTGGTCCCTAAGCATTCTCCGCTGCAATATACGCTGTTTGGCTTCATTATCCGCTTCTCCTAAGCTATTATCCGCCGCTCCCCTTCAAATATCCGCTGCCCATATAATTGTAGGGGCGGGGGAACGAACATAATTTGAAGCCAAAGCCCTCTCCCCGGGCCTTCTCTCTTGAAACCTACCCTTACCTTACCTACCACCTTCACTTCCCTCCCCAAGCTACCTACCCAACTTAACCTAGCCTATGTAGGGGGGGGCAGGTGGCTATAGTGGAAAGTCCCCTTCCTCTGCACGCACCAAGTGGAAAGTCCCCTTCCTCTGCATGCACCAACCCACCCTCGTTTCTCAAAAATGAAGGGTTCACCCACCTTCTATATTCCTAGAAAAGGGTAGATCTTTCCTTAGAATTCCACATCCTTAAAGGCATTCCTTTCCTTCAATATTCTCTTGCTTCCTTCTTTAAGTTCCATGCATTCTGGATCTCATCTCATACTTTCTGAACCTGATTCCTTCTCTTATCCTTTCTCATTCCAATCCTCCCTTTCTCACCCCATCCTGTAAACAAGAAAATCGAGCAATATCCCAGCAGAGAACATCGGTTCTCTTCTTTCTGAGGCGGATAGAAACGTTGATCGGAAGGGACGGATACTTCTATCTCCTCTGAGTTTGAGAGGGAAGGTTTTCTCGATTGGCCTCTAATCATTGGCCATTTGCCGAGAAAGCAGTAAGTCGACCACTCGGAACAAGTTTGACTGAACGGAGGAGGGGAACGATCTCCTTCCTATTTCTCCTGCTGCAAAAACCTCGACTGCTTCTGCTTCTTTAGCGGCACCTAGACCAGAGGTAAGGCGACCTTGGAATTGAGGGGGTAAGGCTGGGTGGGTGGGCCCCTACTATTCGCGAGGGTAGTGATAGCTAGTCGCGGAAAACAGTTGATGGGAATCAGGCGGTCATCGGGCAGAGATCATTTCATCAGCTTTGAAGGCAGTAGGAGGGAGATCCGGACTATGCTGGGTTTGGTCCAACCATCCATTCCGGACACCCACAAGCCTCCCTCGTAGCAAGGTAGGGCATGGCTTCTTATTATTAAATAAACACGGGGAGATGATAAGCCGGAGGATATACAATTGAATCAGATAGGGCATCAGCAGAAAGGGATACTTGCGGTTAGCAGCCTAGAATCCCCACCCCTTTAGAATAGTAGGGATCTACCTCCAGTCAAGATTCTAGAACTATTTTAGCAGCCCCTTACTCCCCCTACCATAAAATGTCGAGGGTTACTCTAGCAGGTTAATTAATTGACTGGGGTAGATTAATGCGCTTGCTAGCCCTTTATCATGGTAGGGGCCAATAAAGCCCCCGCAATTAATCCCCCCTTTCTATAGTTTTTTAAGGGCCCCCTACAATTATATGGATGGACTGGGGGGGATATAGTTATTTACTGAGTAATTAACCAGGTTAATATTGTTGCCCCCTACAATTCTATGGGCCCTGCGCTGATTAATTAAGAATAAAGGCAAGGGAGGATTATTGATCCATACCGGGCATCGGCACAAAGGATTAGAGGATCGGTGGAAGAAGCTGGATCGAATCCGAGTGCAATAATCTCGAGAAGAACGGTGTACGAAAGGTATAAGTCTGTCCAATCTCCTGCTTTTTGATCACCGGCAATTGTAGAGATGGATGAATAGCGAGGGAGTGGTGGATGGAATAACAAATAGAGTGGTGGATGGCTCGACGAACCAACCAACCTTCATTCATCAGGGGGCCGCCATCGGGAATACATGAACACTCGACGCATATCTATTCGGGCCGCCATCGGGATTTGTAACCAATATACCCCGCCCCGATATTAAAGGTAGGTCATATTCGGTTCTAGGATGGCGCCCCATCCCCTTCCTCCCTTTAGAATAGTAGGGGAAATGTCGAGAGAAATAACCTTTATTTCATCCATGAATCTCATCCCATCGAGGAGGCAGCTAGGTAGGGGTCGTGTATTTCAAGGGTAGGGAATCAGGCAATGGAGGGGCTCGATCACCATCTTTTCTTTCTGGCCCTACAATTCTATGGGCGGCGGCAGGGCAGTCCGTATTTAATCCATCTCCTCATTCCGAGGTGGGATCGGCTGTAACGAGAGGCAGGAAAGTCCGGGAATATAGTCAGTAAGAAATCGACGTTCATACCCCCGCCCCGCCCCGGATTCGACCGAGTCCATCCCAGTAAAGAAACCAGCTATTCCGTATTCAACATCTCTGTAATCTATTGGTGCAGCAGGTTAAACGCCTACTGTATTGGAAACTCGGAAAGGTTGGGGTGATTATTTCCATATCTCGATTGGTGGACTAGCTATCTATTCCTTATTCCCTTTCCCGTTCCTAAGCCATATAATATGAGATCAGATGCCAGCGTTGGCCGCTCGACCAATGCCTAAGGGGTTCGAATCCCCAATGATCAGAATGAGAGATCGACGAATCGACGATGTTTCCCAAAGATGTCTCATCCCCACCATCCATCCATATACGCGCTAGCACTTCTGTTTGCATGGTACGGGCGGGGGTGACGTGCTCTCTTTCATCCATCGGGCCCCTACAACTAATCTACAATTCTTATTGGGGGGGGTGGGGGGGGGGCTGGCCCCTACTATTCGCGATGGGCGGGCAGGTCAGTTCGGAATTGAGGGAATCAGCATCTCACTCCAAACAAGGCTGCACGATCTAAATATCGAGAGGAACGGCCAACCGCTTATTTCTCTCTTGCTTATGGCGGTGGTGGGAGGCCAAGACTCCAAGGAGATGGGTCGGTGGTGGATAGATACGTGCGTTTCATCGTGTGGTGGAAGGCTAGCATCTGAAAACAGATTAGATACGAGATCGGATTCCATGGATTCTAGGAATGGATCATTAGCAGAGACAACTAGTCCATCCATTCTGATCACCTACTTCTGGGGTTCGGCTATCCACAATCGATAGAGCGGCCAACCCGACCCTACTTTCTCCCGAGATGGAAGGGATGTTAGCTATGGAATAGGTACATAATCTGGACCTGGAACCCCTACGGGGTGCCGCATCAATATAAGAATCGACAGAATAAACAACTGCACCAACTGACTCTACAGTAGCTGGACCGAATTCTAAACCAACCGCTGATGGTGGTGCTTCTGGAACCGGCCGGATATTCTAGTAGGTCAGCTACTCTTGCTTCCTCTGCTACTGATGGTGCTTATTCGACTGGATCAAGATCAGAATCACTTGCTTCTTCTACTACTGTTCAATCGACTGCTTCAACGGCTACTGAATCTACTGACTCAAAAGCTTAATGAACAGAATCACCCTTCAAATTCTATGGGGAAACTGCCCATAGAATGGCAATAGGGGCAACTGCTTCGTCGGAAGCAACTGCTGCTGAGTTAACTAGGTAAACTGGCTATGGGTTACGATCTTCATCTGGATCACGAAGGTCATAATCTGGATCTCGATCTCAATCTACTGAATCAACCGGTGAATAAACTGGTGCGTATGGATCTGTCACTATAGGTGGATTTGGATATTCTATATAGACGGCTGCTGGATCCACATCTACTTCTCTCGCTTTTGGTACTGCTTATGGAACTACTGAAACTAGTGGGGGTGCAGGTGCTGTCTCTGCTTCTGGATCACGCTCCCTAGCATAATAATCCCGATTACAATCATCAATAGGAACTGAATCACGCTCCCGGTTCTTCATCCCGATCACTCAATTAAGAATCTATCTCGATCTGCTGCGGTTGAAACAACCCCATAGAATTGTAGGGCTGCTTCATCGACAGAAGAAACTGCGGAAAGTTCACACTACTTAATCGACTGCCCCTCCCTCAAATAGTTCTGCTGAGTCTTTATCTCAATCACCAGAATCTACCGCAGCTGCTGAGTCCTTTTAAGCCCCCTACTATTCTATGGGCTTAGTCTTCTTAATCTTCTGCTTATAGCCCTACTATTCTATGGGGATGCCCCTACGGGCATATGCCGGGTGCGTACACTCAACTGACAAAAGCTTCAACTCGCCTGATAGGATAGGGATAAAGGTGGGGGATGAGATTGAAGGAGATGCTGGCTATTGTGCAGTGGATCGCATGTCGAATACTGCTGGGAACTCCTCGACTTTATAGCCGGGTGGTGGGAACTACTTAACGACTGGTTCTGGTTTCCCTGCGGCGAAACTGGGATGGAGATTCGAGACACTCTTATGACACGGGAGAGGGATCATCGGGTGGTTCCGAGCAACCCCATGCACCGCTAGCAATCTCTTTCTCGGAGGGTTCGGGTGGGACGGATGTTTCCGATGCTGGGGAGCTTTCTCGAATTCCCCCCCACTTAATAACTATGCCCCCCAATCTAAAATCCCGGAAATTAGGAGGCTATAGATTGGGAAGCAGGGTGGGCCCTACTATTCTAAGGGCCCTACGGGGCGTTCATTAATAAACCCCCATAGAATTGTAGGGGCCCTCCTCCAATGCGAGCCCATAGAAAACTATAGAAAGGGGGTCCCTACTATTCTATGGATTAGCAAATTAATACGTTCATTAATGAGCAAATTAAGTAGGCAGATTAATCAGCTTGCTACTTTAAGCTAGCCCTACCCCATAGAATTGTAGGGGGCTGGGGCTAGAATACGCAATAGGAGTTCCATAGTAGACGTTCCGGGTGGGGGGGAATTCTAGCGGGTGGCAGGGATTATAGCCCCTTTCTCGCCCCCCACCCTGCAGGGCTCTAGCGGTAGGTAGGGAGCCCGAACCGCATCTCGATTCTATACGTAACATGCCCCCCCCACCCCTTTGTAGTTCTAGTAGGGCCCCTTCCCATTTTACCAACGGCATCTCCTCTTATTCCAGCTCGATTCTAGAACTATTTTAGTTACTCTAGCCCCCCCCATTATAGTTATAGTTCTATGGTTCGGCTGGGGATTTGAAAAGGCCATAGAATAGTAGGGCACTGATTAATAAGAGGGAATAGAAGTTCTATTGTTGATGGCTTCCCGAGATAGATAAGAGGGTCACTTCGTTCAATATATCCTCCCACCCACCCCTGAAGCACCTTTCCATTCATCAGGTTACGGGTTTCCATAATAGATCTCCACCCCAGATCCAGATCATTGGGCGCGATACCCCTATACCTCATCGATGCGTAAACAGTGATGCAGAGTCGAATATCGGATGGAGAGCTACGGAGCATTTCGTAGAGTTCCCCGGCACTCAACCATTGCAACCATTCAACCTTGCTTATTCTAGCAAGCTGATTAATTGGCGGGCTTCGACACGCTCCTCATCGGTGTTTGAACCGTGTCATTTCGAATCCAGCAGTCTTCTGGAACATAGACTTATAGGAACACGTGCCAATGCTGGAGCATATAAAAGTTGACTTATCGGCGGGGGTCTCCTAGCTATAGCGCCGATCGGGAGCCGGGTCAATCGCAAAAGAAGCTGCTGGTGCTTCTCGCTCTATCAATGGATCCACAACTAGGCGCTCCCCAAAATCAGCTTTAGACCGGGTAGAGTTCGAAGAGGGGGAGAGACCCGAGGACTCAAATGGAGTTCAAACCATTCATGCTGTTGGGTGGGGGGGCCCCTACTATTCTAAGGCTAGCTCCGGTTTCCTAGTAGCATGCATTCTAAGATCACTTTAATAGGCAACTATAGATTAGATAGTTGCCTCTGCATAAAAATGCAGGTAATGGTTGCGATTCACTGGAGTAGAGCTCTCTCAAACCTAGCGGAGCTCCCTACTATCTATAGGGCGATCGATGCCATCAATACGGGTGGACTTTTTCGTAGAGCTCTCTCAGCCCGAGCTGCCGAAATCAAAAGGCCCTAGCAACCCCCTGTTATTGCGGTATGGTCACTGGGCTATCACCTCTCAACTGTAGATAGGAATCCTTAGTTGCGGAATTCCGATACTGCAACGGCCAACTCCTAAATCAAATAGTATCTAAAAGAGAGATAGCAGTCTTATAGACGTAATAGCCCTCTTGGGACCCATGTAGGCCAGCTATAGGTGGTTGGCCCCCCGCTGCTAGTGGATCTATAAACAAAAGAAACCTGACTTCCGGAATGTGCCGTTCCGTTTCACGATAAACCTTAACCCAGCTTGCGAGAAAGGCGAGATTGTTGCCTATAGTAATTCCGATCTGAAAGCTTTACTTGAAGCGGGTTGAGAGATGGATCCAACCACGGCGAATAGAAAGCTGAACCAACACCCCGGGCATATTACTCACTGTGGGCGATCAGGCTCCATATGAGCCCTCCATCCCGCTTCTCGGTGGATACTCGGGCTAATCAGTGACCGGGTGATCTAGAGCCCGGTATCTAATATGAACAAGATGACGAACGAGCAAGATACACCCCCAACCAACTCCATAAAGGAATGGATAGCTGAGGGCAATCACCTCACTGAATCTCCATCCGGCTGACTGCCCTCTCACTCTGCATCGACTGGAAAACCGCATATGGCGGAGTGGGTACGACCACGTTAACCTCCTATAATTGATAAGAAGCAGATTGATTCGATCTCGGAGTTATCAATTTATCAAACTAGTTCTATACGTAACATGTCAACTTTACGTTTGAAATCTTTCTTGAACTTATCAAAAGTTCGAATGCGAGTTCATTCCTTTTGGTCTTGAAAGGATCCTCCGGATCGAATCTTCGCGGGTTAGATTAATTGAAAAAACAGTTTCTAGTTAATTAATAAGTGAATTAATACGGCAAATTAATGACGCCCCATAGAATTGTAGGGGGCCCTTGCCGAATAGTAGGGGGCTAGAATGACGGGGGGGCCATCATAGTTGTTATTGTAGGGCTAGCAGGCGTACATTAATGGCAGAGGTATCTCGAATATTGTGAGCATGTTACGTATAGAATCGAGCAATAATAGAATAATAGGGCGAATAGTAGGGGCTAGCCTATAGAATGGTAGGGGCTCCATCCGAAAGTAGTGAACTCAATCGACCTCTTCTCTCACATCGGTTTGCTCGGGGCAAGAGTGGGAGGAGTCCTAAGCTTGGTAATGGGAGGAGCAGTGACAAATACGGAAATACAATAAACTACTTCGCCCTCTTCCCCGGCATCAGGGAGCCATAGAATAGTAGGGGGCCCGGCATCTGATCAGGGACCTCAACTGCCCGGGGGAAGAAAGCTATCCAGAAGTTTATGTGACCTTGTTTGGAAAGCCGAGAAACGGGGAGCGCTGGTTAAGATATCGACGTTTGCTCTCCTGGTCCTCCTTTCTCTCTGCTAACCGGAAGGAAGGAAGACTAGTTCGTTCAACCGATCGCTCATCTACGTAATATAGACCCTCGGATGGGACGGATGGGAGGCCCATAGACTATCTTCAACGAGGGAGGGATAAGAAAATAGATTGAGGGATTGAAGCCGGTCCAAAGGAGGTAGTTCCCGGTCCATCCGAGTCAGTCTCGCCCACAAACTAGAGTGAGTTAGGCAGGACAGCCAACCGTGGGTGAAGGACAGGTAGAGGTAGGAAAGTGAGTTGGTCCATATCCAGCAGCCCGAGCGGAGAAAGCAGTTCCCCAGTGTTCCTTCCGAGTTAGCCGCCCTTCCTTCCCACCCCCGGTAGATTAGTTGCCTGGGTAGGGTTGCCATAGAATTGTAGGGGGCTAGGGTAGGCTCCATGACCAACGGCTAGATAGTTTAGCTCCATCGGGGGCAGAGAATACTTGCCTGGGGAACTATATAGTGGGGGATGGACAAAGCTCAAAAGGAATGGGGCACTGCACCTACTGGCTATTACTCCCGAGACCCGCTTTCTCGAAGAAAAGAAATCCCGGGATAGTTCTATAACGTCCATCCGGCATTCACCCTCGATTGATTGGGCGAGAACTAGGAAGGAGCTACCTAACATTCTTCAGCTGCCCTACGGGAAACGGGGAGATCGAGAAACGGTTCGAGCATGCTTTCATTCTGGTAACTAATCTGGTCCGAGCATCCGGTTTATGGTTTCTGTCCTGCCGACAAGGCTTAATTCGGATAGGGCTATGGCTGCTAATTAGTTTGCTTTACCAGGGGCATTCTCCCCCGTTACCGGGGGGCCTCAGCATAATGCCCATTATTCTATAGGCAACCGTTGGTGCCTATCCTTACACCCCCGATGGGTAATAGGAATTAAACTAGTTAATCGGCAACCCCATCCAAAGTTTTAGACTGTTACCCGACCGTGGGTGCCCCCAGGCAATAATATTTTGCTAACCGGCTGGCCCACACCCCCCCCCACCCCCCATTATAGTTATTGTTTGGCTGGACCGAGAATGAATGAGTAACTTTTGCAGTAATAGGCAGAGCACTAAAGATCAAGTTGAAACACGATAGTCCATCCTGAACCGGTGGTGTAGGGGCCTATCCCTGAACCCCCAGGCAAGATTAGGATTACCCATCCGTTGAGGGAGAGCTAGAACTCCCTGATGCCGGGGCTATAACTCCCTGATGCCGGGGAAGAGGGCATGGTGATCAGTTCTAGCTGGAGCTGCGCCTGGAACCGGACTCGGCAATTACCCCCAACAATGCTTCGGCTATCCGGGTGGGAGGAAAGAAAGTATTATCCATCGGGGGTGGCCTCGGTTAGGGGGCCCCAGGAGAACGTCCTATTCTCAGGTAGTGGTGGGTGGGAGTACCAGCTTCATTCAACTAGAAACTATCCAGCTTTACTTTTCTCGCAGAGAGAAAGCTAGAGTTTAGCCTGCTGATTGAACCTCTGATTGAACCGGTCAACTATAGGATAGGAGGGGAATTCGGATTAGTCGCCCCTGTAACCTGTTGGTCTTGAGAAGGGGTGTTCCTTGTCCTCTTATTGGAGCCTTGTCTTCGGGAACAGAAAATCTGTTTGGATGGAATGAGCCTGAATGACCCTCCCTACCTTCTAGTAATTCAACTCCCATCGGGGGTGAGGGTTAGGCCTGCCCAACCACCTTCTCTGTCTTGCCTCCCATCGATAACTTATGAACCCGGGAGTTCCCCTCCCATCAAGTAAGGTTACTCCATCCGAACATTAATGGTCTTTCTCGAGTGAGTCGGAAAGGCTCAAGCACAGTAGAAAACTTCGGATGGGCCACGGATGAAGTTCTTCTCCTTGCCTCTAACCCACGGTCGGATGAAGTTAGGTAGGTCGGATGGGATGGTAGAAAGAAAGTTATCCTTGCCTCTCATCTTTATCTCCGGGCACCTTCCGGTTGCCCTTTACTCTATAGTTGTTGAATTCGAGCCTATCCTTCTCGAACTAGTTGAATTCCGATGTGCCTCCCACCCACGGTATGGAGTTTATGCTATTGGGCACTGTCCTGTACAGCCATCCATCCGAGCCTTGCCCTCACAAACATCCTTGCCCTCACCCGCTTCATTGCGGCACCCTACTATTCTAAAGGCGCTAGCCTACACCCCCGGGTTCTACAGCTGCTCCCCATCCTTCTACAGCATGAGCTTGATCCAGTTGCTTTCCCTGGGTAGCTTTCCCTGCCTCCCTCCCAACCTCCCTCAGTGGGGTCCTTCCGGTTGAACGAACTAGTCTTCCTTCCGGAGCTAGACATCCTGCCCATTAGAATAGTAGGGCGGGACGACCTAACCTGAACTTCCATCCGGGGGGACCTAACTCCTAACTCAACTACTATCAATAGTAAGGTCGTTAGCTATGGCCCGAACGATATAACGTATGTAATCTGGATAGAACATCCTATCCATACCGAGGGAGGGAGAACTAATCTAGTTGTGATAACTCTTCTCGCCGTGATGCAGCCCTATCCTTCTACACCCCCGCCACCGGGCTAACTAACTAGCTGTCCTAACTCTGTGGGCTGGCGGTGGGAGGCGTCAAGCATGGGCTGGGTGCAGAGGAAGATAAAGGTAACTTTCCCTCCGGCCTTCTGGTAATCCTTTTTGTTCTCTGGGCTTGCCTTCCTTCCTGCTGATTGAACCTTCCGGGAGTTTTCCAGCCACCCACCTAATCTCCTCTAAATAGTTGAGGGAGTCTCGGCCTAGCCCCACTGACTTGTCTCGGCCTAGCCATCCTTTGTTAATCTAACCGTCCCATCCTTTCTCGGCCTAGCTTTCTGCCCCCGTGTCCTCACCCCCGGTGGATTAGCAGCAACGTCGAATTCCCTCCCTAACAACTAGAATTAATACAGGGAGGGCATTACCTCATTCAGTCAATCAATCTGCATTTCCATGCGCCCTCACCCCCGCCCGATTAGAATTACTTTCGTCGAACTCCCTCCCGGTCCGATCAGCCCTCACCCACGGTTGAGCTCTATGCTCTATGGGGTCCTCGAGCTTCAACTATAGGTAGGAAGGCTCCACCTGACTTCCTTCCATCCAGTTCTTCATGATAGGAATCTTTTGACCGGGTGATAGTGATGTTGCTTTCTTCTCTTTGTTTCCTGTCCTGCTTCTCTTCTAAGAACTGGACTTCCGGAGGAGATTGAACTGTTAACTCTTCTCATTGGGTGGGAGGGAGTTGCTTATAAACTATCCCGACCTCGAGCTTGCCTTCCAATTCTCGCACTCACTTTTTATCGCACTGCTAACTGTATTGCTCTCCTAAACCCCTACGGGCAAATGGATGGTCGGGATAGTTAATCAAATCCGTTTCCGATTCTAGTTGGACCTCTCCCTTCCTGTCCCTGCCTCCGGTAATGCCCTCCGTCATTATAGTTGTCTACTGAACAATCCAACCCGCCTCTCTTCCGGATAGCCTCCATGGGCTAGCGAACTGCCCTATCAACAACTTCTGTATACCTTCACATCCTTGTTGAATAATATACTAATAGGGCGGGGCTATAGCATTTGTTTAGCTTCCTTCCGGAGCTAGTCAACTATATTACGTATATGAGCGATCGGTTGAACGAACAACTACTATGGAAGGTTCCTTCCAGCAGAGAGCATCATCAAATTATGGAGTTCCCATCCTTGCATTATGGAGTTCCCATCCTCCAGCCCATCCTCTAATTGCCCATAGAATTGTAGGCCCATCCTCGAATCTTAGGCTGGAGCTCTTGATCCGATCAGCCCCCTCTAATTTCTAGGGGCCTTCATCCTCCATCCTGGGAAACTAGAAGCGAGAAACAACCTAATCGTCCCGTCACCTCTTCCTATATCCTCTAAACTTCCGGCTATCCGGGTTCGACAATTGAAACCCCGGCCCTACTATTCTAAAGGGCATTCCGGGTTAGCGAGGGAGTAGACGACAACTAGAACAATAAGGGCAATCCAACCCGGGGGTTCAGGATGGAGATAACCGTGTCCGAGCTCGAGATTCTCGAAAGACATGGTCATTGGCAGGGGGAAGGGGAAAGCAGCAAAATAGCATCGGGCTGGAATGAAGGGTGAAGGGATAACTGCATTTGTTTAGCTTCCGGTTGCCCTCCTTATTCTAGTTGAAATAATAGCTGCTTCCATCCGGCTGATTGAACCTTCTTTTCCTCTTTCTCGATTCTCTACTCTCCATCGCTGCTCCATCCCCCGGAGGGAGCCTAACGTGGATTCCCGGCCTGAACTGCCCTTAGAATAGTAGGGGCCCCTCCCCAGCTAATCTAGATTCTATTCCCTAGCGATTGCTCGAGCATGCTTTCTGCCTTCCTTCCTTTCTTACATCCATCCATTCTCCGATCAGCCCTCACCCCCTTTATTGTTTCCCTCGTTTCTCGCTCAAAAGAGAATAGAGTCTCCCTGGGGTAGGACGAGGAGAAGACAATACCCTCTCTCTAGTCGTTGGATGGAAGCTCGGCAAAAACATGAATTCAACCGGAACCTGGCACGCCTCCCTCCATTGGGTGCACAATCGGAAAGATGCGAAGGAAGTGCTCCATCACACCCCCGGGTAGCTTTCCCGGGGCTTTCCCTGCCTAACTATTTGAATTAGCCGGAGGAAAGAAAGAGGGGGTTCAGGCTGGACAAGGCCAATCCTCGTTACTGGACTACCGAGTTAGCTAAGTAATGCTGGTTGGAGGAGCGGACCACCCGGGGGGGAAGGGATAGTAGTTGGAGGAGTTCCTGCTGTTGAGAGAATAATTGACTTCCTTCTGGAATTCCCTTCCATTAACATCATCAAATGGCACGAGAGGAACTGCTTTTTGTCTCCGCTCCGCTCGGGTATGCTGCTGGATATGGACCTGTAGGATCTATCTTTCTTTCTTTCTTTGTCCTGGGGCCTTCCAAGCACCGGATAGAAACTTTATTGCCTCGGCCTTCCGGCAGCTACCCTCGTTTCTCAGCATTACTCCTCAGTGTTATACTCCTCAGCTTTGTTAGGCCATCCTTCACCCCCGGTTAGCATCCAGAACGTCGAACCTACCTTAACTAGATATTGGCACTCGACAGCTACTCCTCACTGGACAGCTACTCGGGACTTCTAATCTGTCAACTAGCGGTTGCCATGGAATAGAGATATCGATTGGAGGGAAAGTAATGCTGGAAAAAAGGGGGGTGGAGAAGACTTTCGTCGCCTATAGAATAGTAGGGCCTCCCTAACGATAAACTCTATTTCCTTTTCTCACAGTGCAGAAAATATCCAATAGCTACCTCGTTAATTCTCTGTTAACCTGAAGGGTGAGAGGCAAGGGAGAGCAACTAATTTCTTTAATACATTCCCCTAGAGCGCTCAACAGTTGTTAACCTGCCTGATGGGTGGGAGTGAACATCCAGCTAATACACCCTCGGTCCAGCTGCGAAAGGTATTATAGTAGTTGCCTTTAGAACAATAGGGCATCCAGTGGCTCTATCCTTCACCGGCCACCCTTTTCACCCCCTCCTGCCCTATCCTCCCCGGTTGAGGGCAATAAAGAGCAAATGAAAGCTCAGGTAGGCTCCAATCGACGTTTCGAGAAAGGTTGAACAACCTCCCATCGAGAACTTCTGAACCCGGGCGGGAGTTCAGCTACTTCCTTCCGAACAGGGGGTGTAAAGGGTGGAACTGACAACCGGTATCATTGCCCGGCCCTACTATTCTATGGGCGATTAGGGGGTGTAGGCGGGGAACTAGTCTTCCTTCCGGTTAGCAGTTAACCTCGTTAACAGTAGGAGCCCAAGCCATTGGAGGGGCGGCATCGACTAGCTATTCTTGAAACCGGGCACTCCCGCAGTTAACCCAACATCCCGATATAACGTCTGGATAGTTGCATTAGAATTATGGAGTTGAGGGAGAGCATCCTCTAAATAGTTAATCTCGATCTCGCCCATGGAGTGAGGGCTATAACTTAGTTGAGGGAGAGCTAGCTGCTTGCCCTCACCCACTCTAGATAGTTCAACTACAGCTACAGCTACAGCTATGTATTCACCACCGGTTGAACAACTACTATGGAAGGAGAAGGATAATTCCACTTCCTTCTTTCTCGGCCTAGCGGAAATAATAGAATAATAGGGCTCGCCAAACATGAAACTATCCATAGTGTTACCATCGACTAGTTTTATCTATCCCTCCACCGTTATAGTTTTCTATTCTAGTGTCCCCCTCCCTCCTTTCACTAACCTGCTATCTTACTGGCCCTCCCTCCCTTATTCAAATATTCCCCTCCCTCCTTCCTGCGTGCTGGGTTTCCTACAATTACTGAACTGTAGATGGTAACGTAATATGGATGGATGGTCCGGTTCAACTAGAGGGCAAGGGCTGGCCATCCTAACTTCCTCAACGTCAACCTCTTAGAACCCACCTTCCCTTGAGCCGGGTAACCTGAGCTGTCTACTACCTTCCGGATAGAGATTTGTTCACTTCTGTATACCTTCCTTCCTCTAGATAGTTCTGTATACCTTCCTAAGTTTTAATTAGTCAATTAATGACGCCCCATAGAATAGTAGGCCTTCTCCTCCTCCGGCAGTTCGGAAGCTAGACTAATGGCTCGGCCCCTCACCCAACAACTACTATGGAAGGGGCCTCTCAATTCTATGGCCTTCCGGTTGCCCTCCGTCATTATAGTTACTAGTTGCCGGTTGCCCATAGAATGTCGAGGGACCTTCCTGACTAATCACCTTCCTAGGGTAGGGACTAATGAGAGAACACTCCATCCTCCCCGGTAGCTCGAACCTGTCCTCACCCCTGCATGCACGGTAGCTCGAACAATCCAATGAAGCCGGGTAACCCCCTACAATCTATAGGGCAATCGATCTGGAGGTGAGAAAGAGTGAGAACTCCCACTCCTCCCATTACCCGGGGGTGAAGCTCTACAGGCCCTTGACCAATCCAACTCTGGACAGGCCCCTACAATTCTATGGGCTTCATGTTAGGCCAGCAAAATCAATATCCCTACTGGCCATCCTTCACCCCCGGTTAGCATCACCCCTTCCATCCAGCCACCGGGTAGCTCGAACAATCCAACTTCTCTAGTGTGGCCGGGTAACCTCGGGTACCACCTTCCTTCCGGTTGAGCTAAAACTCCCTGCTAATCCCCCGTAGGGCGGCTAGAACTCCCTGATCAGATAACTATTTTGTTTGCAGGGCTAGAACTATCGGGGGCGAGCGAGCTTCTCGTTAGGCTCCACCTGACTTCCTTCCTTTTGTTCGTGTTAGCTTCCTTCCTTCCATCCTCCCATAGAATTGTAGGGCCCGGATCTCCGGTTAAACTATCCCTCGGTCCGGGTCAACTAATCCCCAGTAGGGCCGGCCCTCCATCCTAAGGAATATATGGGCGGTGGGGTCTTGCCTGCACGGTTGTCCTAATGGCCTCTGTCGAAGGGCCTAAACAACACCGGGCAAGGGTTTTATCGAACTTCGTCTTGGGGTGCCGGTCGTCAATTTGTTATTCTTTCCAACCCCCTGTAGAATTGTAGGGCTATTGGGCCTATTCTCTACCCGTTTCTCGTTTCATTCTCCGGGGCCGCCCTCGTATTCTTTCGTCGAGTTAGCCCTCGGTCCATGGCATGGTTGGATCGACCTTCCTTCCTTTCTTCGGGTAGTCCCGTCCATCCTTCACCCCCTGTGCTCCTTTTAGTCAACCAGCTAATACACCGGAGAAAACTACTCTCTTCATATCCAGGGAGTCCAGCCCCCGTAGGCACCCACCCTCGTTTCTCAAAGTAGTTAGCTCGTTTCTCAAAAGAGAATCTAGTCGTAGGGCTGGGTAGGGAAAGAATCAAGGATGGAAGCTAGTCGAAGAGTAGAGTATCCCGGTGGGCCCTAGGTGGGCGAGAAACACTGGATGGATCAACTGCGGCTGGTGGCTCTGGATCAACTGCGGAGAATGGCCCTATCCCTTCCTTAGGCGATTGATGTTATACCGGTTGCCCAGTAGGGCCTGCTGTATTAGCTGCTTGTTTATGCCCCGGCAGTTGGGGAGGGAGTTGCTTATAGAACTCTCGAGCTTGCCTTCCTTCCTTCCTGCTGATTGAACCTCCGGTTGCCCTCCTAACTAGTTCTAGACTATCAGCCTTCTCATCCCCACCCCCTCTACCCGGCACTATAGGACGGAGCTATGGATATTACCTAATGGAGGAAGGAGGGACCTAACTAATTACCGAGGGCCCAACACCCCAACAACGGGAGCCCCTACCGGACGTCTATAGTCAACACCATATTATATACGTGATAGCCTAACTAACCTGTCCTTAACCGTGGGTGAGGGAATAAACTATTTGCTGGGGCTGGGTCCTCCCCGTAGGCACCTCTGAGAAAGAGCCGAACAATCCATCTTTGGCATAATCCATGCTGTCCTAACTTTCTGGTTTAGTTCAGACTTCCGGGAGGCCCTACGGCAAGAAAGTATCCATCCGATTCCTTAACAGCTAACTAACTTGATGGATATTCCTTCACCGGGGGTGAGGAATGGAGAGTTGGCCTGCCTAACTATAGTTGTGAGAACTCCAGTTAACTAGTCTAGTCGATGGTAACAGCATTGGATCGGAAGCAGGAAAGCCCTACTATTCTATGGTGGATCAGCCTGTTGGCCATATAATTTGAGGGGGCCTCCCCGATTGTTTTATCTGAGCCTGACCAGCCCCCCGGGTTAGCTCCTTCCTCGTTAGGCTCCATCCCCCCACCTCCGGTTAGCTGGCTAGGTAGGATAACGTTAACTTCCTCCCTCCCACCCACTAGCCGAAGTTAGCGTTAACTCGTTTGGAACTCCCCCCCCTACTATTCAATGGCATTGCCTACCTGAGCATGCTTTATTTTCTCTGGTCCGAGCATCTAGTTGAAACAGGGGGTGTACGGGTAGGCCCCTCCGGTAACAGTAGAAAACTTTGCCCTGCCCTTATTCTCAATTATTCGGAGCTAAGACAATAAAACAGGAGGGAGGGAACCGTGCATGCAGAGTGGAATACAGTCAATGAACTAGTCTGGGAGCGGAGTTCGTTACTTCCAGCGAGCGACCCACCCCATTGCCCTATAGAAGAGTAGGGGCCCATCGCCATAGAAATTGGAGGCTCGCTCAAAAGAGAATCGGAATATATGGTCGGTAGCGAAGCTAGGGTGGTGGGGTCCGCCTTGGGTAGGGGGGTTTGTGGGGGTAACTTATCATCCCGGTTTCTCCCCTAGCGTAGTGGGGTTTCCCCTATAGTGCGGTGGAAGCAGAGCAAACAGGAGTAGGGACAATTGAAACTGCTTCATCTGTACCCGTAACTGCTCCTGTATCTTGGTCAACGGAATCAAGAACTTATGCTGGATATACTGCTACTGCATCAACCGACTCCCCCTACAATTCTATGGGCTCCCGCGACTGCTGCTGAACCTTTCTCGCTACCTATGATGCTACCGTCTCTGCTGCTGGTGCTGGTGATGAAGGTAGTGGTGGATGAGCTGGGACGGGAAGGGATGTGACCTGTGGCTGGATCGTATCCGGTTAGTAAGAATGAAAGGTAGTCTAGTCAAAATGATGGGTAGTCTAGCAATGTTACCCTACATTCTTTCATGGAATGGATGCTGTCTGTACTGTTGCCTGTGCTACAGATGATGGAAATGGGTACTGCCGGGGCGACTCTATGAATGCTCGCAATAATGGATGCTTGCCCGGACCTTACTGGATCCGCCTACGCGGGGCTCAACTAGTTATGCCGAAAAAACTGCAACTCAGAAGCAAGCCGACCGCTAATGAATCCCTTATAGCTAATGACTTTTTATGCCGTAGCGTTAGATTTGAGTTATGAGTCAACTGCCTGTCTTCATGAATCAAATGGTCTTCATCATGCTCGTGATCACTATACCGGCCAAGATAAAGAATACAGTCTATTAGGCAGAAAAGGGAGAGGGGAACACCTCGACCAACGGGAGAGCGGGTTAAAGGCAGTAAAGGCAATCTGGTTGGATGGCCCTAGGAGACCAGCGTTTGAATGAGGTGACTGCTAATGCTAATACGTATCAAAAAGCTATAAAGAAAGGCTGGAGAAGAGAAGAAGGTTTTTGGGGTAGGTCTCTTCAACTAGAAGCAGAGTCTACGACAGCGCCCATGGAGTAGAAATCAGGCAATTTTCACATGTGCATGTAATAAAAGCAGTGGAAGAGGTATTCTATTTCGTTCTCATTTCGGTTCGGTAAGCGCCAGGCAAAGTTGAGGTAAAGGAGAGGGGCATATTACCCGTCTAAACCAATTGACGGATATCCATCCATTTCCATATCTCATATCCACTAGCCTTAGAATAGTAGGGCCCACCCACCCCGGCCCGCCCTTATAAACTCGACTGCGTCAACCACCTTAGAATAGTAGGGCCCACCACCTCTTTTCTATGACGCGATCCCCCTACTATTCTAAGGCTTAGCTACTCCGAAAGATTCTATACGTAACATGCCAACGCCCCTTAGAATAGTAGGGAGATTCCCGGGTGGGAGGAATAGCCCTATATCCTCCCACCCACCCCCCTTACCCCCCTAACCCCCCTATAAGAAGTTGTTGTAGGGGCCCATAGAATAGTAGGGCCCCCCACCCGGAACTTCTATTTCTTGGGGGCCGGGTGGGAGGCCCCTACTATTCTATGGAAGGGGTTGTTTGCCAGGCGAGACCGGGCCCACTTCTGGCAGTGTGTCTGCATCTCGAAGGAATCGACCACATTCAATAGGAGACGCTGATCACTCGGCAAAACTCTATTTTCGGTTGGGGGCCAACCCCACAGTGGTGGTAGGTGGGAAATGAGCATTCATTCGGGACAGATGGATTAACATCAGCATCAGCGGCGCCCTAGGGAATCAATCGAACCCCACTTTCTATTACGAATTAATCTGGTATCGGCCGAACCAACTCTAATTAGAATTCCCTCCCAAGACGGACCCCACCATCCTAGGCGGGCCTCCCCCCTACGGGCCTCCCACTTTTCTAATCTACCTCCCTTCACTATATCTCCCACCCCCCTCCAATGGGGTCCGCCTCTGCAGGGCGGTGGGGTCTTGGCGGCGCAACGCGTAACATTGGACTCTCCCCACGCTCCCACTTCTGAATGAGCAATTGAACAACCAATCCTTTCACCGGCCGGAATGATAGAGCTCGACCAAACCCGGAGAGGAGGAGGTGACGTGTCGATTAGCGCACAGCCGACTAATTCTCCCGGGAACGAACGATGGACTCCAGGCCCTACGGGCAACCCGGCAAGAGAGATTGTCTTCATACCCACCGCTTTCCCGCCCTGCCCGGAGAAACGACAAGATATCCACTCCCCAGCGTCCATGCATTACTATCTGGAGTTGGGCAGGAGAGGAGCCAATCTCACGTGCCTGTGTGTGCAAGACCCCACCGGCCCCCCCAACTTTCTATAGTTGGGAGGTAGATTCTATTCGTGGGAGGCCCGTAGGGGGGATAGGCCTTGGGTGGGGGGCTAAAGCGTCAATGCTGCATCGCTTCGCTTCTCATTGTGGTAGTCCCTTGGGCGATTGAGTGAGCTAACTCTGTTCCTATCCGGGGCCACTCGACTGTGAATCGACAATGGCTGGCGGAGAAGGGTAAACGCCGGGAGAGGCCCTATATATCTATGGGGGGAACTCGACGTCGTTAATCAATATCAATCCCTCTCCCCACCCCACCAACCCCCCTGGGGGGGGGTGGGAGGATATAGAGATTGGCCTTGGGGCGGATAGCTGTATCTTATATACGTCATATCAACTGAAGCGGGGCCTGCCTCACAGTCTATCAATTTATTGAATCCCCGCGAGCAAGAAACATCTATTCAACTTCAATAATATACAATTATTATTGAAACTCTATTGGTTCTCACAGAAAGAAGTCAGAGGGTCCTATCCATGGATGGATGCCCCCAACAATGCTTCGGCTATCCAGGAGGTTTCTCAACTTAGTCTATCCAGCCAAACTACATTAGTCAGAGGGTCGTTTAATTCCGAGACAATAAAACCCTTGCCCTCACCCACGGTCACTGCTGGAGCTAAGACAATAAAACCCTTGCCCGGTCTTTCTCTTCTTTCTTCTCAGTGGGGGATGGAGCCTAGCTAATAGCTAATAAACGATGGGACAGCTCGGGGGTGAAGCAACTATCCAGCCATCCAAACATCCAGCTTTAGTCTCCTTGGGATCGTGAACAGTGAGTTAACCCAACCCCATAGAATAGTAGGGGCCCTGCAGGGAAGGACTTAGCTGGGAAGCCCGCTCTGAAGCTGCCTCCCAACTAGTCTACTCCCTGGGTAGGGGCCGGATTAGTTGCCATAGAATTGATAGGGCTCCCACTGAACTAAATGGGGTCCTTCCTTCCATCCAGTTAGAACATCCATGCCGGACTCTCCCGGTGAGAAAAAAACTGAAATCCAGGAGCGCCTAATCAACAACTATAATGGGTAGTGGGAATTCCAGGTGGATTGATCGACTCACCCGCCTAAGGAATATATGGGCGGTGGGGTCTTGCCCGGTGAATGAAGCTGAACCCGTGCGTGTTAACTTCTCTCTCTACAACCGGGCACCTATACTATTCTAGTTAGGCCTCCCAACCCCCATAGAATAGTAGGGAATTATTGTATTGGCCAGATTTGAGACTCTCCATCCGGGGCCCTAACTTCCTATCTAGAGATCTCGCTGGTGCCTACCGGGGGTGGGGGATGGCCCCTGGTAACAATTGGGGCGAGAAACTCCTCATTTAACTATCTCGTATTTAGTCTGGCACGAGGAGATCTCGCTGTTTCTCGTTCGGAAGCTAGCTCCTTCCATTATCAAGTAGTTGAATTCTCGGTAGAAGCGGCACGAACAGTTCCATACCCATTAGTAGTTCCTGGTCCAGATTCAGCCGTACGAGCAGTTCAAGATGCAGATGTTGAAGTTCCACCCGTAGCAGATCAAGACCCAGCATCCCGACCAGCAGCAGTCGGTCCAGCAGTTGATTCTTCTGTTCGAGCATATCCAGTCCCAGATCCTATAGCTAAGCGCGGTTCCATACCCAGCAGAAGCAGTTCCAGGCGCAGGTGAGACAGGAAAAGCAAAGGCGTAGAAGGCAGTTGATTCTGTTGATTAAGATGTCGATTATTCGGTTTATTTAGCTGTATATGAAGCAGTTGGTTCTGTTTACCAAGAAGCAGCCGTCTGGATAGCCACAGTAGCCAAAGCCAGCAGCAGCAGAGGCTGCATCTCGTTTCTCGCTTGCCAGCAGCCACCACTACCGAGAAAGTCCCCTCTTCGATATTCAGCTATAGCCTGTTCTTGAACCAGTTACCCGTTAACCAAAAGCAAAGGTAGCGCCCCCAGCAGCTTCACTGGTTCCATATCGAGATCCAGTTCGTGAATTTCGAAAGCGTGATCCAGTTCCTGATGATCGGGCAACTACTAGACTCTAGTTGTCGACAATATTCAAAGCCAGCCTCAATTAGAGCACCTTTCATCTAAACCGGAAGAGCACCT
The DNA here is from genome assembly GCF_030272615.1 of Cryptomeria japonica. Lineage (NCBI taxonomy): Eukaryota > Viridiplantae > Streptophyta > Pinopsida > Cupressales > Cupressaceae > Cryptomeria > Cryptomeria japonica. Next base: position 7,252 of record NW_026729233.1, on the reverse strand, counting down.
TTAGTTTCTTATTTTCGGCCGGAACTACTATAGTTTGATTGATTCCTCTGATTCTTCTATAATCGGGCCCGCCCTTGAACTACATTTATCAAGCGCCGTGTGAGCGGTTGCAGAGGAAAGAGCTAGAGCCAAAAGTAACTAACTGAAGCTCGAGAAAGAAAGCTTTCTGGTGCGGGCGAAAGCACGAACCCATCAACTAACACATGCCTAAAGCGAAGCTAACATCCACTCAACCACGCATACACAGGGCGGATACTGGCCGCTGCACTCGACACTATCCCGATAGTGGTCGTAAAAGGCTGATCGGCGCAACTACTATATACGTCACATGATGGTAACATCCATCATGCTACGGAGCATATAATGCTCAAAGTCCGCCCTATATTCCCTACTCGGCACTCTTTCTTATCTTTCCTAACAACCCGAAACCACTCTTATCAAACCATACCACCAGCGGTCCGTCTTATCCGCTTATCGTCTGGTGTTGAAGGCCCTATAATTCCCCCCCCCACCCAGCACTCCATTCATGCTACGGTCCAACTATACCATAGACGATCGAGTGGTATGTATGCTTGGTTGCCGGGAGAGGGAGAGCAGCCCTGACTTCAGTCGTTGGGTCGACTATCGACTATCGACTGGAGACCAACCACTCAACCGGGGCATTCATGCACCCCTTCCTATAGACGTAACATGATGCGCATCCAACTAGACCCAACACCGGGTAGAAACCAACCATACTATATGATGGGTCACTCTCCCTCCTTCCGGACCAACACTCTCCACTCGACCGTCCAACAACCATACCGAGAAAGAAACCTGATACTTGAGGGCCTTTAGTGTAGTGTGGGCTTTAGTGTAGTGTGGGCACTCGTACTATACACGTCACATGTGGTGCATTCCCCACTCTTCCTTCCATACCATATACGAGGGATAGGGGAAGCGCCCTACTCTTCTATAGGGTATTGGATGTTCCGTTTATAGAGCTATCTTGTGGTTGGGCCCCGCTTCTTTCTTATTGCTTTGGGGCTACTCCCTCGCGGGGCCTCCCACCCACCCCTTATTAATCAGTCAATTAATGTACGCCCGCTAGAATGACGCTAGAATAACGCCTCTCTCTCCCCTCTATCTCCGTTACCAATCACAACATTGGGCCCACCCCACCCCGCATAGAGAACAGGAGTGCTTTCTCTTGATCTCCCGACCAGCGGGCCTCCCGACCAGCGGGCATACATACTATAGTAGTAGGCTAGACCCCTACTCTACAATGGGGACGAACGGGGGAAGGATACGGCGAGCCCCCCCCATTACATACGTTCTACCGAAACCCCCCGACTATGTTGAGAAAGGGCGGGGGGGCTTCCCCAGACGCTCGACCCCCACCCTACAGCCCGAGCGAACCCAACACCAGATAGGGAGAGAGGGGGCCGCCCAAACAGCAAATGCCAAGGCCCCCTTCCTTCGTTTTGTACGAATGCAAGCCATTATCCTCTTTAGCCCGAGTCAAACCCTGGGGACAGCCGATGGCACCCCTACCTACGCATTAGAGTATAGTCAAACCCACCCCCCTACTATCTCCCTCTATAGGCCCCACCTTCCTTTTCTCTCTACTGGCCGCAAGGATACAAGGGTCAAGCCGCCAACTATAGTTCTCCCTAGTCGCAAAAAAGAGGATACCCCATTGTTTCAACTATAGTAGCTAGAATTCCCCACCCCCCCCCACTATAGAAAGTCTAGCAGGCTGATTAATGGCAGCCCTACCCTCCTTAACAAACAAACCTACCGAACGACCCCAAGGGCCCCACCTCCCGGAGACAGATAGAGACGGAGATCCAGATACAGGCACAGATGGAGACAGAGACAGAGACGGGGATGGAGACAGAGATACCACCGGATTGAAGATGAACTCTAGTAGTAGACCAATGGCCACCTTTCATTTATACGTAATATCACTTATTATTATTACCTAACCAGACAAACTACCCTGGGTTAAGAGGCTTTAAGGGGGGGAGCGGGAGCCTATGGATAGTAGGGGCCCCCCGACTGCACAGATCAGTCAACCCTTCCCTACTTATAGTCAGTCAATAGCCCACAGGGACCACCCCGGCCCAACCCTACTATTCACAAACAGAGGGACCACCCCTATATTCACCCACAGGAACCACCCCTGCTCTCATTAACGATGAGCCCCCATACTCTAGAAGATCATACCCACCACCCAACACTCACAGCCCTATTACGTATCAATTTGCCATTACCCATTACCCGCAGACAGAGAGACGGGGATAGAGACAGAGATTGATCAGCCATCGATGGATAGAGCGATCGAGACAGAGATAGAGCTATACATCAGAACCGGGTCGCTCCCCTCCCCCTAGATTACTTAGCTTTAGGCCCGAGAGATAGAGATAGCCCATACCCCCATAAACACAGACAGAGACCGATGGATCGATCGATAGATAGCCGGATAGATAGCAAGCTAGACAGATGGACAGCTGGATAGATAGCCAGCTCCAGAGATAGACCGATAGATAGACCGACAGATAGCCAGCTGGAGAGATAGCCCCGGAATGCAGAGATTGGTACAGACAGCCAGAGACTAGATACAACGGGGTCGCTCCGCTCCCCCTCGTCTACATCTACATCTACAGCTAGCCGGATCACCTACCCCCCCTACTATTCTATGGCTAGTTGTGGCAACTATAATTGGCCCTCTCCCCTACCCCGATTCTATACGTAACATGCCAACGAACTGACGATTCCTTATTCTAGCGTATTCCCCTACAATTCTATGGGGCGATTCTAGAACTATTTAGCGTATTCGCTCGATTCTAGAACTATTTGAGCGTTACTCTAGCAAGCTGATTAATTGGGGTATAGTTATTCACTGAGTAAGTATTCTAGCGTGTGCGGGTTACTCTAGCAGGCTAATTAATCGGGGTGGGTGGATGGGAGTTCTAGTTCCGGGAAACTCTAGTTGGGAATCTATAGTTGGGTTGGGTGGGCCCCTACTATTCTATGGCCCCTACTATTCTAAGGGGCGGTGGGTGGATATAGGATAAGTCCTCCCACCCACCCCCGGTTACGGGGTGAGTAGGGTGTAATTGTTTTCCTGTCGATTACGCAGTTGGTCCAGTTGTTGATGCAGTTGTTCCTGTTGATTATGCAGTTGATGAAGCTGCCTCAATGCAGAGCAGGTTATTTGGTTGACCGAGCAGTAGATTCTGTCAATTATGGTCGACTCTGTCAATTCGGTCGATCCAGCCGCCAGCACCAGTAGCATTTGTTGGACCGGAGCCAGCACCATAGAATTGTAGGGGCCCCAGTTCATTCACCATCAATAGCTATATGCAGATCATTCGATTCGATAACCAATGCCAGTCGAGCCGTCGAGGGAGCTTCTGATTCCGCCCGAGCAGGCGTCCTTTTGAAGCAGCACCACCACCTCGTCCAGCACCTCTTCCTGTCCCAGTAGCTCTGGTCACAGTTCCGGGTCCAGCAGCGGAGCTAGTTGGTTCATACCCCACACCAGCAGTCGATCCAGCACCAGTAGTCGATCCGGGAATGGCATCAGCAGCATATCCGGAGCCATAGCCATCCGAGCAAAAAACGGGAAGCTACTACTACCACCTAGCACGGGCTCGGTCTCGATTCAGCCCCTGCCATGTTGAGTCAGTCGGTGAAGCAGTCGTTTCAGCGGTTGATGTAGCTGTATATGAAGCCGTTGGAGAAGCACCAGGAGCAGAGGCTGCGGCACCCGGCAGCATGGGCACGGATAGCAACGGAAGTGGAGCACGTATCCCCGCCATTGACAGATCGGGAGCCAGTTCCGGCGGATCCATATCCAGATTCAGATGATGACCCGGATGATCCAGTTGATTTAGTGGTTCCAACAACAGATGCAGAGGCAGCTACGAAGGCGATGGAACCATAAGCTACGGCGGTGGGGGGAGCGACAGAAGTAACACCAATTGTGGTTGAACCAGTAGACGACCCGGGCAGAGCCTATTGATCGAGATTGAGAACCCGGTCCCAGTTCCGGGTGAAGAGTCACCCGTAATAGATGCTTCAGCCAGTGGGGTGGAGGCAAAAGCAACAGGAGGAGGGGTAGCCCCGTTCCAGATCCTCGAGTTACATATCCAGCCCCAGAGCTAGTTGATTCGGTTGACCGGGTGGAAGCAGCACATGTTGCCTCTGAACCAGCCCCGTGAAATGCCATGTCGACGCAGTCGATTACCAGGTACAATGAACACTCCTTCATTCTTCCATTCGTTTTGATCGATAGTGCAGAGGGCCCGCAGCAGGGTGGGTGGGAGATATAGTTCCGCCTCCTTATTCTAGCAGGCTAATTAATAAGGGGGCCTCCATTATAATGGTTTAAAGGGGTTAATGCCATCAGTTCATTAATCCGTTCATAACTATGCCCCCCAATCTCAAATCCCTCCCCCCGGCAATAGTTTCCCCACACACGTTCATTAATCAGCTTGCTTTTGAGAATTCTAGTTGCTAGCCCTTACCTTTAAAACAGTAGGGGGTAGTAATTAATTCGCTTGCTAGAATACGCTAGAATACGATTAATTAACTTGCTAGAGTACCCTGAGCCCCCCACCGGGAGGGAATCGTCAGTTCATTAACCTGCTAGCATACGATTAATTAACTTGCTAGAGTCAATTAATTAACGGGAGGGCGGGGTCTCGATTCCATACGTAACATGCCCCGGAGAAGAGAGGGTGGCCCAGAGAAGAATAGTAGGGGCGGGGCGGTCACTTTCACAGTCATACGACCAGCGATTCGATAAAGTGCCGGTATGGTGTATTAGGGGAATTGATTCATGTCACTTTGTCAGTCATACGACCAGCGATTCGATAAAGTGCCGGTAGTGTGTATTAGGCAAATTGATTCATGTCACTTTGGTTGCTATATGAACCAGCGATTCGATCGACTATCGGGGCGGGAACGGAGGGCCCCTACGGGATGAATGTCACTTTGAAAGCTATATGAACCGGACTTTTGATCAAGTGCCGGGGCGGGTTAGGAGGGGAATTGAGTTTGGTCACTTGAACAGTCAGTATACCAGCCGAATGATCTTAGAAAGGTATGGTGTATTAGGGGAATTTAGTTATGTCACTTTGAAAGCCATATGAACCGGAGAGTGATTAGTTTGGAATGCCCTACAATTCTATGGGAGTTATGCTAGCGAGCTGATTAATTAACTCGCCCTACAATTCTATGGGGGCCGCATTAATGAACTGCTCGAATGGCTAACTATAGTGGCAGGTTCCTCCCCCTCAAATTCTATCCGCTACCCGGTAGGGGGCTCGCCCTGCAATTCGGCTGGTACTGCTCGAATGGCAACTATCGAGTGTTACTCTAGCAAGCTGATTCCCTACAATTCTATGGGGGAGGGCCCCCTCAAATTCTATGGGGTTAATTAATTCCGGGTGGGAGAACCTTAGCCCCCCACAATTGAATCTACCTCCAACTGGGCAATTACTACTAGAATTGGCTAATTAATTAAGGGGGCCCACACACGATTGGGGTGAATGGACCTTTACTCGCCATTCCTAGAGACGTATTGGGTGGGAGAGGCGCCTCTGGAAGGAACGAGCGGAGTAAGCCTGCCTTAGTACGTATCCGGAGGGTAGCGGAAAGGTAAGTCTCGGAGCTGGAGGGGAAAGCGGAGAGGTTTGGAGCGCGCCCCACCTGGCACGTCAATCCTTCATGGGTCGGCTGGCCAAGTGAGTAGGTTTAAGCCCTCGGAGCGCTATCGGTAGATAACAAGTAGGTAGATGAATGCGAGGGAATTCATACGATTTATCGAATCGCCCGTCGGATGCTTCTCCCCGAGCCATGGACCTATGCTCTGATTCGAAGATGAGCGAGCTCACCGAATCGATGCCACCCTGCATTGCCGAGCAAGAGGGGTCGATTCTCTCCATTCCTAATGAATTTTATTCCCCTCTCCAGTCGCTGCACCCCTCCCCATAAGGTGGTGCTAAGCACCTCTCCTACCCACCCCATGGCTTTCAATGTTAAATCCCACCATCTATATACATTATTATTCGTCGTGTATCTATAGACATATTAATTATGCACCCGAGGGAGGCCCTATATATCGGGGGGGTGGATCAGGAATCGAGGCTATCTTTCCGGGTGTCTCCAGCTGTTCTCTCTCCAGTCAAGACTCGAACCAATCCAATCAGCTCTCCCGACCGAGTTAGTTCCTCGTCTTTGGAACCGATCCCTGTCTACCAAGCAGATCGAATAAATCCCACTCTCTCACATACGGACAACTCAACGATTCCGGTAGGGACCGGTGAACCAAAAGAGGTGGGTCAGTATAGAACGATTCGTGGGAAGGACTTTAATCATTGACACGAATCATTGTTGGATGGGTCGGTCGGAACAATAATAGTTCCCCCCCGGCGGCTAATATAGTTCTAAAATTCCCTGCTGCAGGGTGGGAGGGAACTCTAGGGTAGGGTGGCCCCCCCAACAACTATGGCCCCCGACCCAATAAAAAAAAGAAAAGAAAAGAATAGATATATATTATTGCCACCCACCCCAACTATAGAAGAGAGGGGGGGGCCGGTATGTTACGTCTATAATATGGGTAGGGGGGCTTGAACTATAGTTCGGGGCGGAGATAGAAGATCGATCTCTATCCCTCGATTCTAGAACTATTGCCGCTGCCTAAATAAACGACAGGGGGCACAATTAGCTTCCGCTGCTCCCTAACCCCTTGTTCCATAGTAGGGTCCGCTGTTCCCCCTTACCCCCGCCAAATTCTGTTGTAGGGCCCTTGTTCCATAGTAGGGTCCGAACAGAATTTGGCGGGGCCATCCGCTGCTCTCCAAATAAGAACTATCATCGGATAAACTTCCCGGGGGGCCCGGGGGAGAGAGAAAGGGAGGTAGATTAGTTTTTTCGCCGCTCACCCACCCAACAATAATCTACCTCCCACCTACCCGCTAATCTATAGAATCTATACCTCTGGAGCCGAGCGAGAAAGAATCCGTCCACACTTCCGAGAAAGATTGATCTTGCATGAGACCAATCGCCTCTCTCTACCGAGAAAATAATAAGATCACCTCTTTACTAAAGTGCCGGAGGATCCCCCGGTATTCTTCCCCGGGATGGAGTCGGAAGCACTGCCAACCTCATCCAATAATGCCGCCAATCCGAGAAAGGAGGGGAGGGCCGGGCGGCCCTGGTGGAGATAGGTTGCTCCTCTATATTCGGCAGTTCAGGAGGC